>NW_027465842.1:0-247682 GCF_049634645.1 Pelodiscus sinensis
CTCTTTATAGTCCCCCTGACTGGCGACCTCTCCAAACAGGCCACAAACCAGTCTCACAGAGCACTTCAGCAGCCTGCCTGAAGCCTCCCGAGCAAAACCCCTCCGACACCCCAGCAATATCCGTGCCCCAGATGGCCCCGGGCCTCATACACAGGTGGGGGGTCCTAGCACCCAATCCCACCTACCCCGAACAAGTCCTGTCCGGTTCCAAGAAACCAGCCACAGATCCCTGGTCAATTTACCCTCTGGACCTTACCCACAAATCACGCTGGGCCAATCCTTTAGAATCTATATCTAAAGGTTTATTATTACAAGAAAGAAAAGCCTGAGAGTAAGGTTATTAAAGTACAGTACGTTACATGCACCGAATCTCCCAGTCCTCGATGCAGGCTCTAGCAGAGATGTACAGCTGCTGGTTTAAAAGTTCTTATTGCACATCCTACGATCAGGATGGGTTCCCAGGTCTTCCGGGCTCTTCAATCCCTGCAGTGCTGCCTCTGGGATGAAGTGCTGAGCTGAGAACAAAATGGCATCGACCACATGGCCTCTTTTATCCCCTTCCTGGCCTCTTCTTGTATGCAGCAAGTCACCTGGTCAGAGGCCAAACTCTATGTTCCCTGCTGGCTGCCCTCAGGTGACAAATCCCATTCTTTGGGTGTGTCCATAGCCTATTGAGAGTCATTGTTCCACAGGGCTTTGCTACTCAGCCTGTCCATGGCCATGCTTAACCACATTCACAGAAATATTCAGCTTCCACACAGATTACAGATTCCTACCTACACACACAGACATTAAACACTCACATAAATAGCGTACATAAGATCAACAAACAATAATCTCCCATTCAACACCCCACATGGCTCCCCCCACACCAATTTCTGGGGCCAACACCCCCACCTAGGGGTGCAGCAGCGATTTGGCTGCTTCCCTCCAATTCAGCAACGTGACAGAAGTACTCCTTCCCTCCCCTTCCCCCCCCCCCCCGCCTTTGCTGAATCTATTTCATAGAGGCAACAAGGTGGGGGGGGGGATTGACTAGTCGACATTACTATCCGATAAGTAAATGCTTTTCAGATACAACCGGTCCCCGAGTTGCGAATGGTCGACTTAGGACCGTTCACAGTTATGAGCGAAGCTGTCATAAACGGTGGACCCCGCGTTACAAACGCGATCTGTGCTTACGAGCAGCGCGGTCGCGTGTCACTCCATGGGGTCCGACTTACGAACGCACCGAGTGACGACCCATTGCTTGGTCTGTAACTGGTTCATATGTCGGGAAGAGGCTGTAGTTGACTAGTTGACTAGTCTTCAACATCCTTAGCATGGAGATCGACTGGAAAACATGGCCGGGCAGAGTGTCAGTGCAGTGACTCCAACAGTAGCGTGTGGATACAGACGCAAACCTGCCCCTTGCTCTAGGGGCCAAGCAAGCAGGGCCATGCACACGCCTGTCGTGCTGGGGACTCCAGACGGGGGGGTGACAGTCAGACGGGGCCATGGCAGTGCGTTCCTGCATGTGAGCATTTGGCGCGGTGTGTGGCTTTTGCACGGGCATGTGTGCGTGACGTGTTCCAGTCAGACGGATACTCGGGTCCCACTCCTGGAGAGCAACACCCCTCCCCTCCCCAGCTGGAGCCTGCAATGTCCCAGACAGTCTGAGACGGCCAGAGGGAAGAGGCAGGCGGGACAGGGACTCGGGCTCAGGGCCCCACCCGTGACTGCAGCGGGAGCTGGCAGACACTGAGACGGACACACGCCCTCTCAGGGGGTCTCTTGTTTTGACAGTTCACACAGGGGAACCCCACTCGGTCTCCCATGATGCACTGATGCGGGCGGGGGGATTGTAACTCCTTGGCGCGTTCTGGCATGAGGCAGGAGCTGTGTGTCTCACATCCCTTGCAGGGCAACAAACAGCAGTCACGTGGGCGCTGTGAGCTCTCACAATGTAGCGTCATTCCAACATGTGTGGCGCGGTGGACACCGGTCCCACGGACCGGAAGTGACGTTTGCTCGGTCCACAGCCTGACAGCAACCGACTGGGAACCGTGACCGGAAGGTGCCCAGGTACGAGCGCTCAGCTGGTGCCAGGTCAGCGGGTGGTAGGCAGGAGACACGGGGCCAGGCGGGACGGGTTCAGACACGGGGTGCCTGGCTGGGACAGCGACTGGGCTTGGAGGTTTCCTGCGGCGGTGCAGCCAGCGTAGCCCACCAGCTCCCGTGGTACGTGGGGCAGAGGAAGGACAGCAGAGCGGAGGCTGGAACCGCTCCGACAAGGCACCACTCTGCTTATGGTTGCCAGGTGTCCGGTTTTGAACTGGACGGTCCAGGCTTTCAGCTTTTTCTTCGGGGAAACAAATTGAGAAAATATAAATGTCCGCGAAAGCGGCAAGGAGTTCTGTGCCACAGGACTCCTCGCTGCTTTTGCAGATTCAGACTAACGCGGCTACTCCTCTGATAAATGTCTGGTATTTTCTAAATCAGATGGAATGCAGATTGTGATGTCATGTCAGGCGTGCCTGGTATTTTGGTGAAACCATCTGGCAACCCTAGCTCTGCTCCTTGCTTGGCCGGGGTGGCGCCCTGCCTCTGTGGCAGGCCCTGACGTCACAGGGAGCGTGTTCCCCAGGAAATCCGGGCAGTGCAGCGGCTTCCGGTCCGCGCCACCCGGCCCCAAGGGAGAGGCGGCGGGAGGCGGCAGCGAGGTCAGAGCGTGACGCTGCCCCGCCCGGATCTCAGCCCTTGGGCGCCCCAGTGTGCACCCCGCCCGGCCGGGCCGCTCCCCTGTAGCTCCGCCCCCAGCGCTGCGCCCGCTGCCTCGTGGCCCGGCTCGGTGCGAAGCTGCCACTGCCGGCTACGAACAGCAGCGCACTGCTAGTGACGTCATTGCCCTGGCGCGGTGCATGCAAATGATGGAACGCGGGGCACGTTCTATCGGCTCCCCGGCGAGTGACACGTGGGTTTGTGTGGCACACAGACGGGTCCCAGGCTCCGTCATTAATGGCAGGGGCGTGGCCTGGTCTGGGGGCGGGGCCACTGACTGGCAGGAACTCAGCTGGGACACAGAAGTGAGCGGCAGAAAACTCCTCGGGGTCTCCGGAAAATCCTCGCGCGGCCCCTCTGGGCTTGTGAACGGGACGCAGCAGAGGCAGCCGCCCCCCTCCCCCCCCACCCGCCTCACGCTCCCCGCTGCACTTTCGAAGGCAACAGCAGCATCAGCCTGTCCCGCTGCCAGTCCCCGCACAAGCCGGCTGGGAAATTTGGTGTTGGGGGGATCAGACTGCATGGGGGGGAGAGGAGTTTGGTGGTGGTGGGGGATCAGACTGCATGGAGCGGAGAGGAGTTTGGGGGGAAGCAGACTGCACGGGGCGGGGAGGAGTTTGGTGAGGGGGGATCAGACTGCACGGGGCGGGGAGGAGTTTGGTGAGGGGGGATCAGACTGCACGGGGCGGGGGAGGAGTTTGGGGGGAGGGATCAGACTGCACGGGGCGGGGGGAAGTTTGGGGGGATCAGACTGCACGGGGGGGAGGAGTTTGGGGGGAGGGATCAGACTGCACGGGGCGGGGGAGGAGTTTGGGGGGAGGGATCAGACTGCACGGGGCGGGGGGAAGTTTGGGGGGATCAGACTGCACGGGGGGGAGGAGTTTGGGGGGAGGGATCAGACTGCACGGGGGGGGGAGGAGTTTGGGGGGAGGGATCAGACTGCACGGGGCCGGGGGAAGTTTGGGGGGATCAGACTGCACGGGGGGGAGTAGTTTGAGGGGGGATCAGACTGCACGGGGCGGGGAGGAGTTTGGGGGGATCAGACTGCACGGGGGGGAGGAGTTTGGGGGGGGAGGGGTTGCCGCGGAGTCTCCTCTCCCGAGTGGGGGCGGGGCATCAGCTAAGGACGCTGCCGTCTCTGAGGCAGGAGCCCCGCCCAACAATGGGGAGGGGCGGGATGAGGGGGAGTAGGGAAAGTAGCCGCAGTGGCTTGTGGGAAACTGAGTGCCCCTGTCCGCAGCTCCCATCGGCCATTGCAGGGCCAGGGCAGGCCCGGCGCTGTTCGGTTGGGCGGGTGCAGCGGAAGTGACATCACAACGGGGCATTGACCAGGGAGCGACGCGGTTGGTCCCGCGCTCGTGTCACTCCAAGTGTGAGCGACGCATCCTGGGACTTGTAGTTCTCATAGTGCGGCCTCCCGGGGCACGTCGCAGCGCGCCCCGCCCCTATCATAGCCCCGCCCCCCGGCATAGCCCCGCCCAGCGTGTTCCAGCTTCTCTCCGCCCCCACCTGCATCTCAGGACGTCCCGGCAGCGCTACTCAGGCCCTGCTCACGTCTGCCCGCGCCCTCTGCACGGCCCCCCCCCGCCCGACCTGCACCCCCTTCCCCACCCCCCAATCCATTCTGCACCCCCCGCCCGACCTGCACCCCCTCCCCCACCCCCAGTCCATTCTGCACCCCCTGCCCAATCTGCACCCCCTTCCCCACCCCCAGTCCATTCTGCACCCCCTGCCCGACCTGCACCCCTTTCCCCACCCCCAGTCCATTCTGCACCCCCTGCCCGACCTGCACCCCTTTCCCCACCCCCAGTCCATTCTGCACCCCCCGCCCAATCTGCACCCCTTTCCCCACCCCCCAGTCCATTCTGCACCCCCTGCCCAATCTGCACCCCTTTCCCCACCCCCCAGTCCATACAACACCCCCTGCCCAACCTGCACTCCCTTCCCCACCCCCAGTCCATTCTACACCCCCTGCCCAATCTGCACCCCTTTCCCCACCCCCCAGTCCATTCTGCACCCCCTGCCCAATCTGCACCCCTTTCCCCACCCCCCAGTCCATACAACACCCCTTGCCCAACCTGCACTCCCTTCCCCACCCCCAGTCCATTCTACACCCCCTGCCCAACCTGCAACCCTCTTCCCCCACCGCCCAGTCCATACAACACCCCCTGCCCAATCTGCAACCCTCTTCCCCCACCCCCCAGTCCATTCAACACCCCCTCCTCAACCTGCACCCCCTTCCCTGACCACCAAGTGTATTCAACCCCTCCCCTCCCACGCAAGCTGCGTCTCGTGTGTTTCTCTCTTGTTGCTCTCTCGTATTGGCCAATACGTTCTGTCTGTCTGTTTCTGTCTGTGTCTTTGTCCTTGCTCTGCTTCTGCCATGTCCTTGTACAGGACACGTACAGGCATTCCAGGTGAGCATCTCCACGGGTTAAGGGCCCAGGAGCTAAGGGGAATTGTGCAGGTACGCCAGTCGCGCACGGGAGAGCGGTGGTGCGTCATGGCGGACTGACTCAGTATTGTTGTAATGGACCCGATACAGAGGGGCGGGGGGAGGGGGGGGGCCTAAGCAGTGGTCTCCAACCTTTTTACAGCCAAGATCACTTTTAAATGACAGACCAAGCCAAGATTTACTGCCCTGCCCCTTCCTTGAAGCCCCACTCTCTCTATTCTCCTCCTCTCCATCACTTGCTGTCCCCAATCCTTATACTGCTACTTTTCTTTAAAAAAAACAATTCTTCTGTAGAATGAGGTTTTTCCAACATTTGGCCTGTCTAGACTGGACCAAATGTCAGGAAAAAAAACCCTTCTTCTGGAAGCCACCTTATTCCTTGGGGAAAGAGGAATATAGGGGTGACCGAAAGAGCCTGATTGCTCTTCCACTAAAAAAGCGGAAGAACAAACGCAACCCTGGATGCAGAAGAGTTTTTCTGGGATATCTCCAGAATCCTGAAAAGCTCCTGCAGTCTAGCCGGACCCCCGCTGGGTTGAGACAGGATGTGTAGTCTCTGCGGTGGGAATGAGGGATTTGGGTGTGGGAAGGGGTGAGAGGTGCAAGCTCTGGGAGGAAATCTGGATGGAGGAGGAGGTGGAGAAGGGGACACTGGCTCAGGGAGGGGGCTCCAGGCTGGGCGGTGTTGGGATACTAAGCAAGTCACAGGCTTGTGGATGTGAGGGTGCAGGAATTTGGGTTGGGGTATGTGAAGGGCTCAGGGCAGGGGGTTCCAGTGTTTGATAGGCTCAGATCTAGGGTCTGGGGAAGGGGGAGTGCAGGAGTGGTTGTGGCCAGATGGGGGCTAGGCCCCAATTGGGGGTTTGTTGGCCAAGCTCCATTTTTAAATAAAATACTATGTTAAGCACAAAAAGTTTCTGCATTGTCTTTATTTATGAGAATGGCAGGGAACCTGCCTTGAGTCAGGGGTCACTGACGCATAGAAAAGTCCTTTGGGAGCAGGGGACACAATACTGGGGAGGGGTGCTAGTGGGTTCTGGGACAGGGAACAGGGTGCCAGTGGGGGCAGGGGAGAGGGGGCAGGGTGCCAGGACAGGTTTCTGCAGCAGGGGACAGGGTCCTGGGGGGGGGGGGGGGGGGGACAGGTTTCTGCAGTAGGAGACAGGGTGCCAGAGGGAACCGGTTCCTGCAGGGGGGGCAGGGTGCCGTGGGACAAGTTTCTGCAGAGCGGGGAAGGGTTAGACAGCTGGGTGGGGGGGGGGCAAGGGAGAGGGAACGGGGCCAGGAGGGCGGGGGACAGGAAACAAGGTTGGGGGCAGGGAGTTCCCTACACCAGCCACGGAGGGAAGCCTCCGACCCGCGCTCCCTCCGGACTGACCGCAGGGCAGCCAAGCTGGAGTGAAGAGAAGCGGCTGCCCGGAGAGCTGGTCGTGGCGCTCAGCCAGGGTGCACCAAGCTCCACGTGGGCAGGGGCAGAGGAGAAGCCGCCGATCAGCTGGAGCGCGGGGCAGCGTCTTTCTGCTGAAAGCCACAGTCAGCTGGCTGGGGTGTTTCAGCCCTCCAGACCTCCCAGCTCCCACCATTCCTTGCAGCTACACACCTGTGTTGTTGCTCGGTGAGTAGCTGCTCCTCAAATGAGGAAATCTAATGTAAATGTACTGCGCACGCACGCAGTTCAGAGAGGGCTGAAGAGCTACTCTTAGATCACGATCTACCGGTAGATGTTGAGGCTCTATTGGTTGGTGACCATGGGGCTAAAGGCCAGAATTCCCGCAGCCACAGACCTTAGCGAGTGAGAGCTCACGCTGCGCTTTTTCTGCCGCCCTTGCAGAGGAATCAGTGCGGGGCCGCGGGCGGAGAAGAAACCGCCCGAGATGGACTTGAGCTGCCTGGACGTGATTCTCGGAACACGTGAAGGGTCCTCAGCGTTCGGCCTTCCCATGGCTCTGCGCGAGTAAGAGATGCGTGCTTTGAAATCTTCAAGCGTCCTGGCAGTATGTTTCTTCTGAGGCAGAGAGCTTCCTGCTGGGGCACGGAGCCTGGTGGCTTGGGGACTGGTGAAGGGGCAGTAGGCGGTTCAACAGAGCGTGGATAGAGATTCAAGGCCTCCTTTCTCTCCCCGTTCCTGGAGTGGCAGCGGCAGGGGGTGGCCGATGGTGGGAGGCTGCGGTGCGATGGTGGGAGGAGAAGCGATGCCGCGTCCTTGCGGACTGAAACGCTAAGTTGTTTGTTTGTTTTTTCCCCTCTGCTGTGTTCGGTAGCGAGCGATAAGAAGTCAACCCTCCCGATGTCCTCCCGTCTGGGGATGGAACGGAAACGAGAACAGCGAGCTCGGGAGCTTGGTCGAAGCGAGGCGAGAACCTTCCAGCTGGGAGCGGAGCAGCCATCGCTGACCGGGAGATAAGTATCGGGTCTGGAAATCTCTCGGCTTACGGCCCACTCGGGTCTAGGAAGGGAAGTCACGTTTGCTGAGACAGCGAGTCCGAGCGGAGGTTCCACTCCTGCAGTACATTTCAACATCCCCCTCACACAAGCTGCTCCCCCACCAGTGCTCTTCCCTAGCCCATAGCCCCTAGTCCTGGTGTCCCTCAGTTTCCCTTCTTCTCTCCACAGACTCAGAGCAACCTGCAACCCCAGAGCATCCCTCCCTTCACGGGGCCCATCAGCCCCTCTTTTTCCTCCCTAGAACACTCCCCCATCCCGCAGTCTATCCCTATCCCTACCTTTCCCCCATCTATAGGACCCTTAAACCCCGTTTCTTTCCTTCCCAACCCACAGTCCCTCCCCCCACACTCCCATCCCGCCTGCCATGTGACCCCCATCACTACCTTCCCCCCCAGGCCTCCTTCCACACGTAAGGACTCCCTCAACCACTCTCCTCTTCCTCCTCAACAAGCCCCCATCCCAAGCCATCCCACACTCCAGACCCTTCCAATCCATGCTCCCATCCATTGGGTCCCACCCCCCTTCTCTTCCTTTCTACACCCACATCCCATGGCAACCTGCACTCCTAACGCTGCCCTTCCTCCATGCATGCCTACACCCATACACGGTATGCGTGCTTTATTTTGTTTTGATAAACGACAGCAATCTCTCAACTGTAAAAGCTAGATTTTAATCAAACAAATGTAGTTTGTGTAATTTCTAACAGCAGGAGGGAAGCGGGAGAAGTTGTGCGTATGTTACTCCTCATCGAGGGGATGGGCAAACGTATGAGCTTGCATTGTAGTGATTTCTCTCCCGCGTCAGATAATATTATTTTGGGTGTACTTTCCGGAGGGGAACTGCAATTGAGTGCTGGACGATTTTCTAGCTAAGCCTTACCGTATAGAGCTGTTTCCAGACTCTGTGTTTCTACACTTGGTGCTTCCCAACCTGCGTGGGCTCCCAGAGGCCAGAGAGCCTAAGTCAGCAAAACAGGGAGAGGCAGCCAAGGCTAGTGGAGCAAGTAGTCTCAGTGAAATCCCACCACATCCGGTGGCATCCCAGAAGGAGGACCAAACCCATCAGAAGCTGGGCCTTTGAAAAAAGGTCTCTCCATGTACTGGGTAAGCTTGGAGGCCTCTCAAGGCGTACCTGCTCCCGGCAATGCACTTACTGCGTTACAGAAATGTTAACAGTGACACTCGGTGAATGGGATGTTAGCGTATAGTCGTGTATACGATTAACTGATAAGCCTGGGCTTATCGGTTAATCCTGACAACTACACACGCTTCCCTCCCCCTTGCTGTCTCTAATACAGAGTCAGCAAGGGCTGGGGGGAGGTGAGAGCCTGTGCGCGGGGGGAGCTGGCTTTTAAGTCATCGCCCCAGAAGCACCAGATCCCGCGGAGCTGCGTGCTCCGTATCCATCGGTGCACTTCTGATACTGATAAGAACATAAGAATGGCTATACTGGGTCAGACCAAAGGGCCATCTAGCCCAGTAGCCTGTCTGCCAACAGTGGCCAGTGCCAGGTGCCCCAGAGGGGGTGGACCGAAGACAATGATCAAGCAATTTGTCTCCTGCCATCCATCTCCAGCCTTTGACAAACAGAGGCCAGGGCAACCATTTCTTCCTTCCCCCAGGCTAATAGCCTTTTATGGACCTAACCTCCATGAATGTTTCGGTAACCGGGTTTGGTTCTTTAAAGGATTTGAAACCACAGAGAGAGGAATACTTCTTTTTAGGGTTAAACAAAGATTATTTATTTTTTCTATTTACTTTATAATCAATTTTCCATTTAAATCAATTCATTATTTTTGATTTTTTTTAAGACAATATAATATACAAAGAAAAAGTAAAAAAACAGTACAGTTAAAAATAACAAGAAATAATAACTTCTCCTACTGATATACCCTCCTGAGTTACCTTTAAGAAATTTATGGAGTTAACAGTTATATAATACTCACGTTAAGAAAAATAGAAGCATTGCTTAGATTCAGGAGATATTCTTTTCTTTATGTTTTTCCTTTCTTTGGATTTTTCGTTGCAACTTACGACCGGTATTCGTTCCCCTTTCGGAGCTTATTTGTTCCCCTTTCGGAGCTTACGTACGGCAGCGAGATTCAGCGCCGGGGAGGGAGCCCTGGTTGATCAGACCTGGCTTTTCGGATTCGCAACCCGTCCGCTCGTGGTCTGTTTCAGCCCACCTTATATACCCTGTTTCGGTATTTTGGTACTCCTCCACTCGCCTGACAATTGCTGACGTTAGATTTTTGTTGTCTCATTCTGCCCTTACAAAAAACTTTCGTCTGCTCCATTTGGGGTAATCAGCACTTTGTTGCATACTGCTGTCTGAGTTACTTACTTCCCTAAAAGCGGGGTTATTGTTGGTCAACCAATCAAATTTTGTTTTTATTTTTATCTCCTGTATCTGAGAGTGCTGCCTTTCCTTTCCACTTAACAATTAAACTGGTGCTCATTTGACATATTCTGGGTAGGCCTCAATACCTTCCTTTCACATCCCCCCGTGTCAAATGAGACACTTTAATTACAATAACTCTATTTCCCTCTGTGCTTGTGCATCTGCTATTTGCTCATTTTCTATTTGTTTTATTTTCATATATTTTATAGTTTGTTTTTGGGAGAATATTCCACACATATATAATATTCTTATCACAATTACTAATATTATTATTGCACAAACAATCCAAAACCATTTTCCTGATATCAACATGGATAAAAAGTTCCAAACACTTGCTCCCCATCCTATTGCACTTTCTATACCCTTATTAATTGTTCCATCCAAATCATTTAATATGTCCACAATTGTTATGGGTGATTCGTCCACATTCCTTACAGTTTGATTCTTGATTGCTAGCTCAAGAAATTTTCCATTTTTTAACAAAATGTTCCAATTTCGTTTCTCCACGTCCAGATTTATAACCTCTATTTTTTGTAAGTCCAGTTTTTGTATTGTGAAATGCTCCACTCGTAATATTACTTGGGCGTCTTGGAAAGTTTGTTTTGTTATGGCTTTCACTTCTCCTGTTAAAAATCGGATCCACAACACCGTATTTTGTTCAATAGTCTTATTGCCTTTTCCAGTGCAGTTGTATCCCATTTGTGTTAAGTTCCATAGTCCATTTACATTACAAAAAGGTACGGTGACATTCATTTTAACTGGTACAACATAACATTTATTATGCATTATCTTTTTGCTTAACAATTGCCAAATTGAGTCACTACAGTGACAAACAATTAAATGGGTCTGGTTAGAGCCTATGTATTCTTTACATTTGTTTGGTAACCAATTAATTTTACCCGTTAATGTGGACACAACTTTCTGTCCATTAAACAATGCTGGTTTACACATCCTGAACTTTTCTGAACTATTACACCAACGCTCAGGTGTAGTAACCATTCCTCTTCCCCATACTTCACTTGTTTCTTTATATCCTACTTGTTGGTACACCATTGCTTCCCATCCTATTTTAATTCTATGGGATGTTATTTCATGACTTATTTGTGCTGTATTTGGTATTTTTACCAATGGTGCCCTTCCACTTATCCCTCTCTCATCTTCCTCAATTTTTTGCAATAATTTTTTTCTAAAACTACTACTACTATACAAACTTATACAATTTAGATTATTTAAATACATAGATATATTTTTACTCCATTCTTGTGTTTTATCAGCATTTGTATTAGATATGTTTACAGCTGTATTTACCCAATGTAATAATTTTGCCGTTTCAGCTTTCATGGTGACTATTATTTTTTTACTTAATGAATCAATTGCTAACAAATCTGGTTTTACATCCTCCTCCCATTGCCTTAATAATTTTTTGGTTGCCCATATATCCCATGCTCCTCTTTTCTTTCTTCGTGACCCCCATGTTGTGCAATTTATGCTATATTTAATATTCCTTCCTTCATTTTCATATGCTGGTTGCAATCTTATTATTACTCCTCCTGTTTCTGTTGATTGTAATTTTGAGGGGGGTATTACAACTGTTAATGTTGGAAGGGTTGTATTACTATCTGGTGTAGCTAAGGCTGTGGTTCCAGATAGTGGAATTGTTACAAATGTAGGTTGGATCCATGGGTCACATGTTTCTGTTGAGTTGCTAATATTAAGCCATACGCCATATAATGGTGTTAAGCTAAAGCCAAATACACCCAGGCTTGGGGCCTGTATGCCTATCATTGTATTGGGGGGAGTGCTATCATATGATTTGTTTACCCAATTGTTCATATTAGCTTCAATACTATACAAGCGGGACATATTCCAACTGGTATCATTTTCCTGAACTATAACTAGAGTTTGATTTACCTCTTCTTTCCAGTGGGTGGTATATTTTATTTTACACACTTGCCACTGGGCTGGTTTGTTAGCTAATTTAGTTTTGGTATTGTTGTTATTTTTGACCCAAGTCCAGTTTTGTTGTAATGGATCATACTTACCATCTACGCTGGTCCATCCTGCACCATTAACGTGATTTTCAGTGATGATGAACAACCTGTAACATATAATCTTGCGTAACTGTTAATTTCATTCTCTACTACTTAGCCAATTATGGTGTGCTAATCCTTTTCTTGTTTTTGTTGTGATTACATAGGTGAATGGTAACTTTCCAGCTTCCATTACTGTTCCTTCTAATGCCACTCTTTTCTCCTTATCCTCCGTTGGCCATACAATCCATATTTTTTCTCCTTGCTTATAGGAGGGCTCCCAGTTTGGTTGCTGCTTAGGTTTTATATCTGGCCATCGGCTTGTATGTTCATTCACATTTAATAAAACTGTATCCAATACTAGGTGCCAACCTTTAAAGGTGCCATCCTTAGTTGCTATTTTTAAATGTTGTTTTAAAATATCAATTTTCTTTTCTACTACTCCACTGGATTGAGGATGGTATGGGAGATTTAAATGCCATGTTATGCCCTTTTCCATGGACCATTGTTCTAATTTCTTACTTCCAAATGGTGGGCCTCCATCTGACTGTATTATTTGTGGGCGTCCCCAAGCTGCCATTATTTTTTCTAAGGCTTTTAGTATATGTTCTGCTTTTGTTTTTTTCAAAGGAATTACCATAGTACTCCGACTTCCCAAATCTACTACAATTACTCCTTTTGGGTATTGTTTAGCATTTGGTAATGGTCCTATTAAATCTATTTGCCAGTGGTTTCCTGGTTTATAATATTCTGGGTTATATGCACCATAGGCATATTTTAGCTGATTCATGCGTTTAGTATTGTGACAGATTTTACAGGCTTTATGTATTTTTTCATGTTCTTTTACTCCAATTATTGATTCTCCTCCTGTGTATTGTCTTATCCATTCTCTTTCCTTTTGTATCCCAAAGTGGCCTGTACATTCATGTAACCATTTTATGAATGGATCCACTTCTCCTTTTTCTTTGTTTTTTTCTACTAACACTTCAAATTCTTGCAATTCTTTATCTAGTTGTTTGTGGTCAGGATTGTATCCTTCTTTATGGCTAGGGATATGTTTCACTGATGTGCCACTTACGTGATTTCTAATTATGGCCCATATTTCTCTCCACCCTGCATGTGTTTCAATGTCTGTATTCCCTTTTAACAGTGTCTTTATACAATACATACTATCTATGCCTAATTCCCATGGTTCGTTAGGGTGACTCTCTTGTGCATGTTGTAATCCTATTCTAACTCCTTCTACTTCTGCTTCTTGGGCATTCACTTTTTCCCCTAACACAATAAAGAACTGTATCTAATTCCTAACAGAAAACCAAATATGGCTTTTTCTTCCTTGTTTGGGTCTTTCCCCTTCTGCGGGGTTTGGAAACTTTCACACGTTTTACTCGTGTCTCTCAGGGGTTCGTATGTTGGTGTTGGGGTATGTTTGCGTACTACTTCCAAATCATTTATAGTTTCCAGTATTCCCCAAACACTACTCCCTGTTAGGGCTGTTAGCCACAATTTTAGGCTTTGGTTTCCTTCCTTATTTTCTACTCCTTGCCATACCATTTGTGCTGTTATTCTGTCCATTGTTATCATACCTGGATCCCCTATATATTTAAATTGGTGAGGATCAGCTCTCTGTGCTGCTGTTAACTGGTCTTGGGCTGCTGTTGTGGGTTGGTAAAATAGGAAGGAAATTCCAACAGCTGCAGCTTTAACATCTTCCTTCGTTTTTATGCAACCCTCTGGTACAGCTCCTCCCTGCCCTGTAGCTGCTATTGATAAGGCTACTGCGGCTGGTAAAGTTAACGGCCAGTCTTCATTCCCTATAGCTGAACTCATTTTCATCAGCCCTCCTGAATATCCGGGATTTCCTGTTAATATCGTTAGCTCTGGTTGTGAAATTAATTCATTCATATTTTCCATTACTAGCCTTCCTACCCACACTACTGGGTTCTCTCCCTGCCTCCTTCGGGTTCGACTTATTAAGTCATTCATTTCTATTCGGGATCTTTCCCTTGATTCCATTGTGGCTACAGGTGGAAGTCCTCCCCTCTGTTTATATATTATTTGTGTTATCGGATGAGCTTTGACCAAATCATCTCCAGCATCAATCTTTTCTCCTATCTCCTTCTCACATTTACATTCCCCTGTGCATATTCCTTCTGTTAGCATATCCCATGGGTATACACCTCCTTTTAATACTTTTTTCCTTTCTTCCTTTTGATTTTCCTCTATGACCGATTCAGGATAAGGAGGGGGTGGGGCTGTTGGTTTTATTATATCTTTTTTCCCATTATTTCCCTTTTTCTCTCTCTCCTGAGTTTCTTTTTTTAATAAGGCTTGTAGGGTATTTACTGTGCCTTCTAATTTAGTTATTGTATTTCCGGCTTTTTTCAACCAGTGCCAAAGTACACGGACCCCTTTATTTGGATCCCATTTGTCGGCAGTTAATTTTTTCTTTTCTCTAGCATATCTTATAAGGTCCTCTAGTACCTCTCCCATCAACTTGTCAGTTGTTTGACTTGGCAATTTTAATATTTCTGGGGTACCCCCATTTCGATACGGATCTGTCGTATCGGCTGTTCTTTCTAATATGTTTTGCAGTTTTTTATAATCTGTTTCTTTAGATGGGGTTTTTTGTGTTACATCTGGTAATGGTACTTTGCAATCTTTTAACTCCCATTTCGCTAGATCATTATTAGCCATTAAACATCTCAACCCTGAACATGTTACATGTAGGGTATATGTATGATTTTCTTCCCCTATTGCTAGAACTGCTCCTATTTTGAGCATGTTTTCTTCACTCTCATCCTTATTATGATATAACCAGTGGTTGAGAGGTCCTATACCTTCTGTTTTGTTTAACCCATCAAAAGGGCATCCTCTGCTCTCATCAAATCCTGTTCGTGACGCCATTTCGGTAACCGGGTTTGGTTCTTTAAAGGATTTGAAACCACAGAGAGAGGAATACTTCTTTTTAGGGTTAAACAAAGATTATTTATTTTTTCTATTTACTTTATAATCAATTTTCCATTTAAATCAATTCATTATTTTTGATTTTTTTTAAGACAATATAATATACAAAGAAAAAGTAAAAAAACAGTACAGTTAAAAATAACAAGAAATAATAACTTCTCCTACTGATATACCCTCCTGAGTTACCTTTAAGAAATTTATGGAGTTAACAGTTATATAATACTCACGTTAAGAAAAATAGAAGCATTGCTTAGATTCAGGAGATATTCTTTTCTTTATGTTTTTCCTTTCTTTGGATTTTTCGTTGCAACTTACGACCGGTATTCGTTCCCCTTTCGGAGCTTATTTGTTCCCCTTTCGGAGCTTACGTACGGCAGCGAGATTCAGCGCCGGGGAGGGAGCCCTGGTTGATCAGACCTGGCTTTTCGGATTCGCAACCCGTCCGCTCGTGGTCTGTTTCAGCCCACCTTATATACCCTGTTTCGGTATTTTGGTACTCCTCCACTCGCCTGACAATTGCTGACGTTAGATTTTTGTTGTCTCATTCTGCCCTTACAAAAAACTTTCGTCTGCTCCATTTGGGGTAATCAGCACTTTGTTGCATACTGCTGTCTGAGTTACTTACTTCCCTAAAAGCGGGGTTATTGTTGGTCAACCAATCAAATTTTGTTTTTATTTTTATCTCCTGTATCTGAGAGTGCTGCCTTTCCTTTCCACTTAACAATTAAACTGGTGCTCATTTGACATATTCTGGGTAGGCCTCAATACCTTCCTTTCACAGAATGTATCTAGTTTTTTTTTTAAACTCTGTTCTAGTCCTAGCCTTCACAGCATCCTCTGGCAAGGAGTGCCACAGGTTGACTGTGCGCTGTGTGAAGACCTTTCTTGTATTAGGTTTAAACCTGCTACCCATTAATTTCATTTGGTGTCCTCTAGTTCTTATATTATGGGAACTAGTAAAGAACTTTTCTATATTCACCCTCTCCATACCACTCATGATTTTATAGACCTCTATCATATCCCCCTCAGTCTCCTCTTTTCTAAGCTGAAAAGTCCTAGTCTCTTTAGCCTCTCTTCATATGGGACCTGCTCCAAACCCCTAATCATTGTAGTTGCCCTTTTCTGAACCCTTTCCAAGGCCAAAATATCTTTTTTGAGGTGAGGAGACCACATCTGTACACAGTACTGAAGATATGGCGTACCATAGTTTTATATTTCCCCTCCTTTCCCTGGCTTCCCCCTTCCAGCTCCCTCCTCCCAGGTTTCCACCTCCCCTCTCTCTTCCCCTCTGCCACCACCTTTTACCAGTCTCCCCAGAGGTTAATCCCCACCCCTCAGTTTTCAAAAATAGAAACTCTCTTTATTTAACAACACACGTGTCATTTATTTTTTACATCAGGAAGGGTAAGTGGAAGGAGGTTAGGGAGGAATGGGGCATGAGCCCCTGATGGGGAGGACTGGGGTGGCTCTGCGGGCTCCTCGGGGTGGAAGCTCTCCTGCAGGGCCTCCTGGATCCTGACAGCCTCCCAATTGATCCCCTTGGATGGCAGCCTGCGGCAAGTGCAGCCGGGCTGATGGCCAAGTGCTTTGATGTGCCGAGTGTGGGCACTCCAAGCCAGGACTGCTTTGCTGTCCCTTATCGAGGTAGACAAGCAAGTGGGGAACCCTGAGAACTGTCTGTCCGGGGTGGGGGTCGGGTTCCTTTAAGCACAACCCTCGGCTAGACGGAGGCAGCAGCTCCACACTCTAAGTCCTAACCTGATGCCCTGCAGGCACTGGTTCTGGCCAGCCTTAACTTCGGTTCAGGGTCCACTCAATGTGGATACGCTATTTCCAATTAGCAAAATGCTAATTCGAATTAGTTTTTAGGTCTAGATGCACTAATTCGAATTAGCTTAGTTCGAATTAGTGCTGCCGTGTAGACATACCCTAAGGGTGTGTCTACACTGTACCATTTTTCTGGAATAAGGGACATTATTCTGGCAGAACAACAGTAGCATCCACACAGCAATTGCATTATTTCAAAAGAAAATGGAAACAATTGAAACAATGGAGGGCTTATTCCTCATGGAATGAGGTTGATCAGTGTCGGAAAAACTTGTTTGATCAAGAGCGTGTTGGGCTGGGGGCCGTTAGGGAGGAAGAGGAGGGTGGGTGAGGGGGTCCTTATGTGTTGAAAGATGACTGGGGAGAAGGTAGGGTGAGGGTTGAGGTGAGCTGGGAAGGTGGCTGTGACGGACCGGGCCAGGTCTTGGCACAGCTGAGGGCGTCCGCTCAGGGCGAATTGCTCAAAACTCGGGGCTCCTTACAGCCCCAGACTGGAAGCCTTTCCCAAATAGGCCATAAACCGGTCACACTGAGTGCTTTAGCTGCCAATGTGGCCAGCCAGAAGCCTCAGGAGCAAAACCCCTCAGACACCCCAGCTCTCCCTGTGCCACAATTAGCCCCGGGCCTGCACACAGGCGAGGGGGTTGTAGAACCCAATCTCACCTTCCCCGAACGGGTCTTTCCGGTCCCAAAGAACCAGCCACAAATCCCCGGTCAGTTTACACTTTGGATCTTACCCACAAGATCACGCTGGGCCAATCCTTTAGAATCTAAAGGTTTATTAATAGAAGAAAGAAAAGCATGGATTGATATTTTGGGATTCTTGGATCTATGGAAATAGCCAAGCATTACATTGTAGCTGTAATGTTTGGCTATGTTCACACTGGGGAATTATTTCAAATAAGGTGTTTTGGGGGTTAAAGTATTTGAAAATATTTTTCAAAATAGTGTGTTCCCACAACAGGGAAGCATCAAAATTTGTGAGAGGTAGGCTCCCTTAGTAAGGACATGCTACTTTGAGTCAAAGTATGTCTACGCTACACACTTGTTTTAGCATTTCCCCATTACAATTTCAGAATAGCATATTCTATTTCAGAATACAAGGCTTCTCAGATACTTTGGCTGGTTTTAATTACTCTGAGGCAGGCTTCCCTAAAGTGGCTGTGCTACCTTGATTTAGAGCTCCAGGAAACACTAGAGCGTAATTACTTTAATGGCCCTAGGAAGGAGCTATTTGTAAATAGCGACAGTGGAGCACCCACAATATTGCTATATAAAAAGAGCAATTTCTACAATGGCATTATTCTGGAACAATAAACTCTCATGTCACAAAAAATAAGAAGCCTGTTATTCTGAAATACATCACTTAAGAAAAGTGATAACGTGAGCATCCACAAGGCAAGCCCGTTATTTTGAACGTCTTATAGAGGTGCTGTTAGTTACTCCCCAGTGCTTCCCGGGACTCCATTGGGAGTGACTGCGGGGAGTACGTACTTTGTAAGGCTTGTGCTGTAGAACATTTCCATTGAAATACCATTTCCTGTGTGACATGGATTCAGTGTCTATGCTCAGAGGGTCTTATTTCGGAATGGGGCATTTCTACCCTAAGAACAATCTTTTTTATTTGGAAATAACGGCCCTTAGCAGAGCAACAGTGCCGCTCGGTAGTCACCGGCGGTAATGCACGTGTAATTCCGTAGCGCCTCCACAGTGCCGCTCGGTGGTCATTGCGGGTAATGCACGTGTAATTCCGTAGCGCCTCCACAGTGCCGCTCGGTGGTCATTGCCGGTAATGCACGTGTAATTCCGAAGCGCCTCCACAGTGCCGCTTGGTGGTCATTGCAGGTAATGCACGTGTAATTCCGAAGCGCCTCCACAGTGCCGCTCGGTGGTCATTGCAGGTAATGCACGTGTAATTCCGAAGCGCCTCCACAGTGCCGCTCGGTGGTCATTGCGGGTAATGCACGTGTAATTCCGTAGCGCCCCCACAGTGCCGCTCGGTGGTCATTGCGGGTAATGCACGTGTAATTCCGAAGCGCCTCCACAGTGCCGCTCGGTGGTCATTGCCGGTAATGCACGTGTAATTCCGAAGCGCCTCCACAGTGCCGCTCGGTGGTCATTGCCGGTAATGCACGTGTAATTCCATCGCCCCCAGCTGCTGTCCCTGCTCCGCACGCCACGTGGCCCCAGTCTTGCCCTTTGACAGCAGGCAAAGTAAGAAGCTCGTTATTTCCAGGCTCCGCGGAGCCCTCTCCCCTCCTGCCCATGGCCCCCTCATCCCGCACTCCAGGCTCCGCACAGCCCTCTCCCCTCCTGCCCCCGGCCCCCTCATCCCGCACTGCAGGCTCCGCGCAGCCCTCTCCCCTCCTGCCCATGGCCCCCTCATCCCGCACTGCAGGCTCCGCACAGCCCTCTCCCCTCCTGCCCCCGGCCCCCTCATCCCGCACTGCAGGCTCTGCGAGGGAGGAGTTTGGGGGGGATCAGACTGCACGGGGGGGAGAGGAGTTTGGGGGGGATCAGACTGCACGTGGGGAGGATCAGACTGCACGGGGCGGGGAGGAGTTTGGGGGGGGGGATCAGACTGCACGGGGGGGAGGATCAGACTCCACGGGGCGGCGAGGAGTTTGGGGAGGGGATCAGACTACACGGGGCGGAGAGGAGTTTGGGGGGATCAGACTGCACGGAGCGGGGAGGAGTTTGGGGGGATCAGACTGCACGGGGGGGAGAGGAGTTTGGGGGGATCAGACTGCACGGAGCGGGGAGGATCAGACTGCACGGAGCGGGGAGGAGTTTGGGGGGAGGATCAGACTGCACGGGGCAGGGAGGAGCTTTGGGGGGGATCAGACTGCACGGGGCGGACAGGAGTTTGGGGGGGATCAGACTGCACGGGGCGGAGGGGAGTGTGGGGGGGATCAGACTGCACGGGGGGGAGAGGAGTTTGGGGGGGATCAGACTGCACGGAGCGGGGAGGAGTTTGGGGGGGGATCAGACTGCACGGGGGGGAGGATCAGACTGCACGGGGCGGGGAGGAGTTTGGGGAGGGGTTCAGACTGCACGGGGCGGAGCGCAGTTTGGGGGGGATCAGACTGCACGGGGCGGGGAGGAGTTTTGGGGGAGATCAGACTGCACGGGGCGGGGAGGAGTTTGGGGGGATCGGACTGCACAGGGCGGGGAAGAGTTTGGGGGGGATCGGACTGCACGGGGCGGGGAGGAGTTTGGGGGGGATCAGACTGCACGGGGCAGGGAGGAGTTTGGGGGGGATCAGACTGCACGGGGGGGAGGATCAGACTGCACGGGGAGGGAGGAGTTTGGGGGGGATCGGACTGCACGGGGCGGGGAGGAGTTTGGGGGGATCAGACTGCACGGGGGGGAGAGGAGTTTGGGGGGATCAGACTGCACGGAGCGGGGAGGAGTTTGGGGGGATCAGACTGCACGGGGGGAGGATCAGACTGCACGGAGCGGGGAGGAGTTTGGGGGGAGGATCAGACTGCACGGGGGGGGAGGAGTTTGGGGGGGATCAGACTGCACGGGGCGGACAGGAGTTTGGGGGGGGGATCAGACTGCACGGGGCGGAGGGGAGTGTGGGGGGGATCAGACTGCACGGGGGGGAGAGGAGTTTGGGGGGGATCAGACTGCACGGAGCGGGGAGGAGTTTGGGGGGGGATCAGACTGCACGGGGGGGAGGATCAGACTGCACGGGGCGGGGAGGAGTTTGGGGAGGGGTTCAGACTGCACGGGGCGGAGCGCAGTTTGGGGGGGATCAGACTGCACGGGGCGGGGAGGAGTTTTGGGGGAGATCAGACTGCACGGGGCGGGGAGGAGTTTGGGGGGATCGGACTGCACAGGGCGGGGAAGAGTTTGGGGGGGATCGGACTGCACGGGGCGGGGAGGAGTTTGGGGGGATCAGACTGCACGGGGCGGGGAGGAGTTTGGGGGGGATCAGACTGCACGGGGCGGGGAGGAGTTTGGGGGGGATCAGACTGCACGGGGGGGAGGATCAGACTGCACGGGGAGGGAGGAGTTTGGGGGGGATCGGACTGCACGGGGCGGGGAGGAGTTTGGGGGGATCAGACTGCACGGGGGGGAGAGGAGTTTGGGGGGATCAGACTGCACGGAGCGGGGAGGAGTTTGGGGGGATCAGACTGCACGGGGGGGAGGATCAGACTGCACGGAGCGGGGAGGAGTTTGGGGGGAGGATCAGACTGCACGGGGCAGGGAGGAGCTTTGGGGGGGATCAGACTGCACGGGGCGGACAGGAGTTTGGGGGGGGGATCAGACTGCACGGGGCGGAGGGGAGTGTGGGGGGGATCAGACTGCACGGGGGGAGAGGAGTTTGGGGGGGATCAGACTGCACGGAGCGGGGAGGAGTTTGGGGGGGGATCAGACTGCACGGGGGGGAGGATCAGACTGCACGGGGCGGGGAGGAGTTTGGGGAGGGGTTCAGACTGCACGGGGCTGAGCGCAGTTTGGGGGGGATCAGACTGCACGGGGCGGGGAGGAGTTTTGGGGGAGATCAGACTGCACGGGGCGGGGAGGAGTTTGGGGGGATCGGACTGCACAGGGCGGGGAAGAGTTTGGGGGGGATCGGACTGCACGGGGCGGGGAGGAGTTTGGGGGGGATCAGACTGCACGGGGCGGGGAGGAGTTTGGGGGGGATCAGACTGCACGGGGGGGAGGATCAGACTGCACGGGGGGGAGGAGTTTGGGGGGGATCGGACTGCACGGAGCGGGGAGGAGTTTGGGGGGATCATACTGCACGGGGGGAGAGGAATTTGTGGGGATCGCACTGCACGGGGCGGGGAAGAGTTTGGGGGGATCGGACTGCACGGGGCGGGGAGGAGTTTGGGGGGGATCAGACTGCACGGGGGGGGGATCAGACTGCACGGGGCGGGGGGAAGTTTGGGGGGATCAGACTGCACGGGGCGGGGAGGAGTTTGGGGGGGATCAGACTGCACGGGGCGGGGAGGAGTTTGGGGGGGATCAGACTGCACGGGGGGGAGGATCAGACTGCACGGGGCGGGGGGAAGTTTGGGGGGATCAGACTGCACGGGGCGGGGGGAAGTTTGGGGGGATCAGACTGCACGGGGCGGGGAGGAGTTTGGGGGGGATCAGACTGCACGGGGCGGGGAGGAGTTTGGGGGGGATCAGACTGCACGGGCGGAGAGGAGTTTGGGGGGGAGCAGACTTCACGGGGGGGAGGATCAGACTGCACGGGGCGGGGGGAAGTTTGGGGGGATCAGACTGCACGGGGGGGAGTAGTTTGAGGGGGGATCAGACTGCACGGGGCGGGGAGGAGTTTGGGGGGGAAGGGTTGCCGCGGAGTCTCCTCTCCCGAGTGGGGGTGGGGCATCAGCTGCGAACGCTGCCGTCTCTGAGGCAGGAGCCCCGCCCAGCAATGGGGAGGGGCCGGATGAGGGGGAGTAGGGAAAGTAGCCGCAGTGGCTTGTGGGAAACTGAGTGCCCCTGTCCGCAGCTCCCATCGGCCATTGCAGGGCCAGGGCAGGCCCGGCGCTGTTCGGTTGGGCGGGTGCAGCGGAAGTGACATCACAACGGGGCATTGACCAGGGAGCGACGCGGTTGGTCCCGCGCTCGTGTCACTCCAAGTGTTAGCGACGCATCCTGGGACTTGTAGTTCTCAGAGTGCGGCCTCCCGGGGCACGTCGCAGCGCGCCCCGCCCCTATCATAGCCCCGCCCCCCGGCATAGCCCCGCCCAGCGTGTTCTTAGTTCGGAATGGGGCATTTCTACCCTAAGAACAATCTTTTTTATTCGGAAATAACGGCCCTTAGCAGAGCAACAGTGCCGCTCGGTGGTCATTGCGGGTAATGCACGTGTAATTCCGTAGCGCCCCCACAGTGCCGCTCGGTGGTCATTGCGGGTAATGCACGTGTAATTCCGAAGCGCCTCCACAGTGCCGCTCGGTGGTCATTGCGGGTAATGCACGTGTAATTCCGTAGCGCCTCCACAGTGCCGCTCGGTGGTCATTGCCGGTAATGTACGTGTAATTCCATCGCCCCCACAGTGCCGCTCGGTGGTCATTGCGGGTAATGCACGTGTAATTCCGAAGCGCCCCCACAGTGCCGCTCGGTGGTCATTGCCGGTAATGCACGTGTAATTCCGAAGCGCCTCCACAGTGCCGCTCGGTGGTCATTGCCGGTAATGCACGTGTAATTCCATCGCCCTCAGCTGCTGTCCCTGCTCCGCACGCCACGTGGCCCCAGTCTTGCCCTTTGACAGCAGGCAAAGTAAGAAGCTCGTTATTTTCAGGCTCCGCGGAGCCCTCTCCCCTCCTGCCCATGGCCCCCTCATCCCGCACTCCAGGCTCCGCACAGCCCTCTCCCCTCCTGCCCCCGGCCCCCTCATCCCGCACTGCAGGCTCCGCACAGCCCTCTCCCCTCCTGCCCATGGCCCCCTCATCCCGCACTGCAGGCTCCGCACAGCCCTCTCCCCTCCTGCCCCCGGCCCCCTCATCCCGCACTGCAGGCTCTGCGAGGGAGGAGTTTGGGGGGGATCAGACTGCACGGGGGGGAGAGGAGTTTGGGGGGGATCAGACTGCACGTGGGGAGGATCAGACTGCACGGGGCGGGGAGGAGTTTGGGGGGGGGGATCAGACTGCACGGGGGGGAGGATCAGACTCCACGGGGCGGCGAGGAGTTTGGGGGGCGATCAGACTGCACGGGGCGGAGAGGAGTTTGGGGAGGGGATCAGACTACACGGGGCGGAGAGGAGTTTGGGGGGATCAGACTGCACGGAGCGGGGAGGAGTTTGGGGGGATCAGACTGCACGGGGGGGAGAGGAGTTTGGGGGGATCAGACTGCACGGAGCGGGGAGGAGTTTGGGGGGATCAGACTGCACGGGGGGGAGGATCAGACTGCACGGAGCGGGGAGGAGTTTGGGGGGAGGATCAGACTGCACGGGGCAGGGAGGAGCTTTGGGGGGGATCAGACTGCACGGGGCGGACAGGAGTTTGGGGGGGATCAGACTGCACGGGGCGGAGGGGAGTGTGGGGGGGATCAGACTGCACGGGGGGGAGAGGAGTTTGGGGGGGATCAGACTGCACGGAGCGGGGAGGAGTTTGGGGGGGGATCAGACTGCACGGGGGGGAGGATCAGACTGCACGGGGCGGGGAGGAGTTTGGGGAGGGGTTCAGACTGCACGGGGCGGAGCGCAGTTTGGGGGGGATCAGACTGCACGGGGCGGGGAGGAGTTTTGGGGGAGATCAGACTGCACGGGGCGGGGAGGAGTTTGGGGGGATCGGACTGCACAGGGCGGGGAAGAGTTTGGGGGGGATCGGACTGCACGGGGCGGGGAGGAGTTTGGGGGGGATCAGACTGCACGGGGCGGGGAGGAGTTTGGGGGGGATCAGACTGCACGGGGGGGAGGATCAGACTGCACGGGGGGGAGAGGAGTTTGGGGGGATCAGACTGCACGGAGCGGGGAGGAGTTTGGGGGGATCAGACTGCACGGGGGGGAGGATCAGACTGCACGGAGCGGGGAGGAGTTTGGGGGGAGGATCAGACTGCACGGGGCAGGGAGGAGCTTTGGGGGGGATCAGACTGCACGGGGCGGACAGGAGTTTGGGGGGGATCAGACTGCACGGGGCGGAGGGGAGTGTGGGGGGGATCAGACTGCACGGGGGGGAGAGGAGTTTGGGGGGGATCAGACTGCACGGAGCGGGGAGGAGTTTGGGGGGGGATCAGACTGCACGGGGGGGAGGATCAGACTGCACGGGGCGGGGAGGAGTTTGGGGAGGGGTTCAGACTGCACGGGGCGGAGCGCAGTTTGGGGGGGATCAGACTGCACGGGGCGGGGAGGAGTTTTGGGGGAGATCAGACTGCACGGGGCGGGGAGGAGTTTGGGGGGATCGGACTGCACAGGGCGGGGAAGAGTTTGGGGGGGATCGGACTGCACGGGGCGGGGAGGAGTTTGGGGGGGATCAGACTGCACGGGGCGGGGAGGAGTTTGGGGGGGATCAGACTGCACGGGGGGGAGGATCAGACTGCACGGGGAGGGAGGAGTTTGGGGGGGATCGGACTGCACGGGGCGGGGAGGAGTTTGGGGGGATCAGACTGCACGGGGGGGAGAGGAGTTTGGGGGGATCAGACTGCACGGAGCGGGGAGGAGTTTGGGGGGATCAGACTGCACGGGGGGGAGGATCAGACTGCACGGAGCGGGGAGGAGTTTGGGGGGAGGATCAGACTGCACGGGGGGGGAGGAGTTTGGGGGGGATCAGACTGCACGGGGCGGACAGGAGTTTGGGGGGGGGATCAGACTGCACGGGGCGGAGGGGAGTGTGGGGGGGATCAGACTGCACGGGGGGGAGAGGAGTTTGGGGGGGATCAGACTGCACGGAGCGGGGAGGAGTTTGGGGGGGGATCAGACTGCACGGGGGGGAGGATCAGACTGCACGGGGCGGGGAGGAGTTTGGGGAGGGGTTCAGACTGCACGGGGCGGAGCGCAGTTTGGGGGGGATCAGACTGCACGGGGCGGGGAGGAGTTTTGGGGGAGATCAGACTGCACGGGGCGGGGAGGAGTTTGGGGGGATCGGACTGCACAGGGCGGGGAAGAGTTTGGGGGGGATCGGACTGCACGGGGCGGGGAGGAGTTTTGGGGGAGGATCAGACTGCACGGGGCGGGGAGGAGTTTGGGGGGATCGGACTGCACAGGGCGGGGAAGAGTTTGGGGGGGATCGGACTGCACGGGGCGGGGAGGAGTTTGGGGGGGATCAGACTGCACGGGGCGGGGAGGAGTTTGGGGGGGATCAGACTGCACGGGGGGGAGGATCAGACTGCACGGGGGGGGAGGAGTTTGGGGGGGATCGGACTGCACGGGGCGGGGAGGAGTTTGGGGGGATCAGACTGCACGGGGGGGAGAGGAGTTTGGGGGGATCAGACTGCACGGAGCGGGGAGGAGTTTGGGGGGATCAGACTGCACGGGGGGGAGGATCAGACTGCACGGAGCGGGGAGGAGTTTGGGGGGAGGATCAGACTGCACGGGGCAGGGAGGAGCTTTGGGGGGGATCAGACTGCACGGGGCGGACAGGAGTTTGGGGGGGGGATCAGACTGCACGGGGCGGAGGGGAGTGTGGGGGGGATCAGACTGCACGGGGGGGAGAGGAGTTTGGGGGGGATCAGACTGCACGGAGCGGGGAGGAGTTTGGGGGGGGATCAGACTGCACGGGGGGGAGAATCAGACTGCACGGGGCGGGGAGGAGTATGGGGAGGGGTTCAGACTGCACGGGGCGGAGCGCAGTTTGGGGGGGATCAGACTGCACGGGGCGGGGAGGAGTTTTGGGGGAGATCAGACTGCACGGGGCGGGGAGGAGTTTGGGGGGATCGGACTGCACGGGGCGGGGAGGAGTTTGGGGGGATCGCACTGCACGGGGCGGGGAGGAGTTTGGGGGGATCGGACTGCACAGGGCGGGGAAGAGTTTGGGGGGGATCGGACTGCACGGGGCGGGGAGGAGTTTGGGGGGGATCAGACTGCACGGGGGGGAGGATCAGACTGCACGGGGCGGGGGGAAGTTTGGGGGGATCAGACTGCACGGGGGGGAGTAGTTTGAGGGGGGATCAGACTGCACGGGGCGGGGAGGAGTTTGGGGGGGAAGGGTTGCCGCGGAGTCTCCTCTCCCGAGTGGGGGTGGGGCATCAGCTGCGAACGCTGCCGTCTCTGAGGCAGGAGCCCCGCCCAGCAATGGGGAGGGGCCGGATGAGGGGGAGTAGGGAAAGTAGCCGCAGTGGCTTGTGGGAAACTGAGTGCCCCTGTCCGCAGCTCCCATCGGCCATTGCAGGGCCAGGGCAGGCCCGGCGCTGTTCGGTTGGGCGGGTGCAGCGGAAGTGACATCACAACGGGGCATTGACCAGGGAGCGACGCGGTTGGTCCCGCGCTCGTGTCACTCCAAGTGTTAGCGACGCATCCTGGGACTTGTAGTTCTCATAGTGCGGCCTCCCGGGGCACGTCGCAGCGCGCCCCGCCCCTATCATAGCCCCGCCCCCCGGCATAGCCCCGCCCAGCGTGTTCTTAGTTCGGAATGGGGCATTTCTACCCTAAGAACAATCTTTTTTATTCGGAAATAACGGCCCTTAGCAGAGCAACAGTGCCGCTCGGTAGTCACCGGCGGTAATGCACGTGTAATTCCGTAGCGCCCCCACAGTGCCGCTCGGTGGTCATTGCGGGTAATGCACGTGTAATTCCATCGCCCCCAGCTGCTGTCCCTGCTCCGCACGCCACGTGGCCCCAGTCTTGCCCTTTGACAGCAGGCAAAGTAAGAAGCTCGTTATTTCCAGGCTCCGCGCAGCCCTCTCCCCTCCTGCCCGCGGCCCCCTCATCCCACACACCAGGCTCCGCGCAGCCCTCTCCCCTCCTGCCCCCGGCCCCCTCATCCCGCACACGAGGCTCCGCGCAGCCCTCTCCCCTCCTGCCCCCGGCCCCCTCATCCCACACACCAGGCTCCGCGCCAGGATCCCACACACAAACTTCTCCTCCTTAGACTTTTAGTTGTGGGGAACAAATTCTGGGGAGTCACTTCCACTTGGGGAATCATGTTTCATACTTGACTATGTTATCCCTACACTAAGGCTGGCCGAGAGACTGTCCCGGACTGATCGTAACAGACTGTTCTGTCCGCGAATGGGCTGAGAGTAAAGGGCGTGTTCGGAATCTGTGGCGCCCAATCTGAGGCTGTCCGAGGTGACTCTTAAGGGACTGCTCCGTGCGCCAATGGGCGGTGACTAAAGGCGTGTTCTGGGGCTGCTGGCGGCCAATAGGTTGTCCGGGGTGGATTATAACAGACTCTTCTGTCCGCGAATGGGCTGTGACTAAGGGGCGTGTTCTGAATCAGAGGCACCCAATAGGCTGACCCGGCTGCATCTTAACGGACAGCTCTGTCTGCGAATGCGGTGTGACTAGGGGGAATGACCTGCCACTGCTCTCGACCAATAGGCTGTCCGGGGTGGATCTTAATGGGCTGCTCTGTCCTCGAATTGTCTGTGACTTAGGGGTGGTTCCTGGCTGTGTGCCAGCCAATGGGCTTTCGGAAGACAGCCTTGGCGGAGGATAGTGTCGCCCAATGGGCTGTCAGCAAAGGGGATCCTGCCTCTGGTTCGGCCAATGGGCTGTCGCAGGGGGGCGTTGTCTGACTGGGCGGCCGGCGCCGCCATGACAGGAAGGTCCGAGGAGCGCGCGGGGGCGCGAGCGAATCCTGGGTCCGAGTGCGAAGCTGCCCCGCCCCCAGCCCGCCCCTTGTTGGTGTCTGGCCCGGGGGAGGAGGGGGCGCGAGGGAAGGTGGGGGAGCGGGCTGGGGGTGGGGTGTCTGGCCTGGGGGAGAAGGGGGCGCGAGGGAAGGTGGGGGAGCGGGCTGGGGGTGGGGTGTCTGGACAGGGGTGAGGTGTAGGAGCAGGCTGGGTGTGAGGGGCCGGGGGGGGGTGCTCGGCACTGGGGGGGCAGGAGGGGGTGAGGGGCCGGGGGGGTGCTCGGCACTGGGGGGGCAGGAGGGGGTGAGGGGCCGGGGGGGTGCTCGGCACTGGGGGGGCAGGCGGGGGTGAGGGGCCGGGGGGTGCTCGGCACTGGGGGGGCAGGAGGGGGTGAGGGGCCGGGGGGGTGCTCGGCACTGGGGGGGCAGGGGGGAGGGGCCGGGGGGGGCCTTGGCACTGGGGGGGGCAGGAGGGGACAGGGCGCGGGAGAGCGCAGGCGCGGGCGGCGCTGGCTGGGCGGGAAACTCCCGGGACGCTCGCGCCCACGAGGCGGGCGGGAAAACGCTGCGGGGGGCGCTGAGGGGCGGAGCCTGGGGGGCGGGGCGGGAGCTGGCAGTGACGTGGAGCCCCCCCCCCCCCGGCGCTGCTGCCTCCCCGGGGAGCAGCGCCCCTGTGACCCCCCCCAGGTGGTGCCGGGCGCGGGAGCTGACCCGGGCTCCAGTCACGTGGGTGTCTCGGGGAGGGGGGGCTGCGGGCCACCGGGGCCCGGGAGTGTCACGTGCCCCTTCCCCCCGCCGGGGAGCCGCGCGCCCTCGAGGGGTGGTTCCCGCGGGCGGGGCACGCACAGAACGTGTCCCGCACGCGGGGGGGCGGGGCGGCCTGAGCCCTGCTCCCCGCGCTGCTCGCTGTCTGGGGGCGGGGCCGGGTGCCCGCTGAATCCCCCCTGTGCCCGGGGGGGGGGCAGTTCGGCGGGGGGCGCTGTGGGGGGGGATGCTCTGGCCCTGGCTGCCCGCAGTGCCGCCCAGTGCCCGGCTGTGCCTCCTGCAGAGGCCGAGAGCGTCCTGGGTGGGGGCGTGTGGGGAGAGGGGGGGAGTGGCTGAGAATTGGGGGGCAAACAGGTGACAGACAAACCAACCGACAGAAAAGCCTCCCTGCCTGGCCCCCAGCTGAGCGGAGAAACGTCCCCCTGGCGCCAGAGCACTGCAGGGCCCAGCCTAGTCGCTTTGTGCGCTCCAGCCCCACGGCGTGGGGAGGGGGCGACGGTGGAGGAGCCCCAAGCACCCAGGCCTTAGGTTCCCCACCCGCCTTCTAAGCACTGAGCATTTTAGGCCTGGCTGGACTAGAGAAGGGGGCACCAGGGGAGTTGCCGCTGAAGGCGCGCGGCCGCGCACAAACACCCCTCTGCCGCCCACCTCCCTTGCGGAGCCTTGCAGCGGCACTCGCCTTCCTGCTGGCCGGGGAATGGCGCGGTTGTTTTCCTGATCTGGTGGAGGGCGGCTGCCCCGTTGTGTCCCTGCTGGGGCAGCCTCGCCCCACCTCCAGCTGCGATTGGGGCTTCTGTTTGTTTCTGTTCATACAGTTTGCTGCAGTTTTCCATCCCCGAGGACCTGCGTGAAGCTGGTCCGACCAGAGATACGGGGATCGATTTTTAAGAGTAAGAGGTTTTGTTTTTAAAGCAGGGGTGAGGAACCTAATACCCCAGCTCACGTGAGTGTGGCCCTCGAGACTCAAGGTTCCCACACTAACGCTCTAGCTCCCCTCCAGATTGGTGATAGAAATGTAGCCGTGTTAGCCTGGGGTAGTTGAAGCAAAATGCAGGACAATGTAGCACTTTAAAGACTAACAAGATGGTTTATTAGATGATGAGCTTTCGTGGGCCAGACCCACTTCCTCAGATCAAATAGTGGAAGAAAGTAGTCACAACCGTATATACCAAAGGATACAATTAAAAAAAAGAACAAATATGAAAAGGACAAATCACATTGCAGAACAGGAGGGGGATGCGGTGGGGGGGAGGGGGAAGGAAGGTAAGTGTCTGTGAATTGATGATATTAGAGGTAGGGAGAGTGGGATGTTTGTGAGTTAATGGTATTAGAGGTGATAATTGGGGAAACTATCTTGGTAATGGGTGAGATAACAAACATTTGAACTAAGTCCTTGTTGGAAAGTGTCGAATTTTAACATGAATGACAGTTCAGAGGATTCCCTTTCAAGTGCAGATGTAAAAGGTCTTTGTAGCAGAATGCAGGTGGTCAAGTCATTGAGAGAGCGTCCTTTCTGGTTAAAATGGCAAGAAACTGTTTTCTCTTTGTGATCTTGTCTGATATCTGTTTTGTGGGCATTAATCCTTTGGCGAAGTGTCTGAGATGTTTGTCCAATGTACATAGCAGACGGACACTTTCGGCACACGATAGCATAGATTATATTTCTGGATGCGCAGGAATATGTGTTCTTGATCTTATAACTCACTTGGTTGGGTCCAATAATGGTATCAGCAGAATGAATATGTGGACAAAGCTGGCAACGGGGTTTGTTGCAAGGGAAGGTACCAGGGTTGGTATTAGTGTGGTATGTCCTGTGGTGGTTGGTAAGAATGATCTTGAGGTTAGGTGGTTGTCTATAGGAGACTATGGGTCTGTCTCCCAGAGCCTCTTTGAGTATGGTATCCTGTTCCAATATAGGCTGTAGTTTATTGATAATGTGTTGGACAGGTTTAAGTTGGGGGTTGTAGGTGATGACAAGTGGTGTTCTATTGTTGGTTTTCTTGGGTCTGTCTTGAAGTAGATGGTTTCTAGGTATTCGTCTGGCTCTTTCAATTTGCTTTTTTATTTCTCTGGGTGGCCAGATTGGAGCAGACAAATTCTGCTAGCCTGCCCCGCCCCGCCCCCCGCCCCCCCCTCCTCACAAGGGAAGCCTTGTGTGCGAGGGGAATGTGGGAAGCCTCTTCCTCCTTCTCAGTTGGGGCATGTGTTAATGCGGATGGTGGGGTTTGGGATTTTTTTTTCTTCACACTTGTGTGTAGGGTTGCCAGGTGTCTAGCACTGAGCCAGACAGCCCGGTAGTTGCACTTTTTGTCCGGTAAATAAATTTAGAAAATACCGGACATACAAAATGTCCAGTATTTTCTGCTTTTCCTCTGTGCCCAGCAGAAATAAGCCGGGGCGGGGAGATTGGCTGACTAATTAAAGGGGTCACAACTGGATTTTGCTCAACAAAAATGTTCCTGGTGGGGTTTTTTTGTTTGGTTGGCTTCTTTCCCTCAACAAAAATTTTCCTGGCGCCTTTTTTTTTTTTTTTTTTTTTTTGCTGAAACCATCTGGCAACCCTACTAGTGTGTGCCTTCCGCCCCCCCCAATAAGGTTCCCCACCCCGTCTGAAAGCGAGAGTTGGGAGAACAGGTTACCTTGCGTTCCTGTGTCCTTATAAGGAAGTTGAAGGCTACTATAAAATCCCCCCTCATGGTCTCCTCTTCAGACTAAAGAAACCTAAATCCCTCAGCCTCTTCATAGAGCAATTGCTCCAGCCCCCTAATCGTTTTGGTTGTCCTCTGCTGGACCCTCTCCAATGTGTCCACATCCCTTCTGTAGTGGGGGGCCCAGAACTGGACACAGTACTCCAGATGTGGCCCCACCAAAGCCGAATAAAGGGGAATAATGACATCTCTGGATCTACTGGCAATGCTCCTCTTAATGCAACCTAATATGCCATTAGCCTTCTTGGCTACAAGGGCACACTGTTGACTCATCTCCAGCTTCTCATCCACTGTAACCCCCAGGTCCTGTCTGCAGAACTACTACTTAACTGGTTGGTCCCCAGCTTGTAACTATGCTTGGGATTCTTCCATCCCAAGTGCAGGACTGTACACTTGTCCTTGTTGAACCTCATCAGATTTCTTGTGGCCCAATCCTCCAATTTGTCTAAGTCATTCTGGACCCTATCTCTGCCCTTAGGCATCTTTTAGCCTTTTTGTTCTATTATTGTTTTTCTATTTGGTACTAGAAAATCAAACTTTCCTCCTGCTTGGGCCTCAAGTTTCACTCCAGCAGCCCTTCCACAAGTAGAATCGTCTGCAAAATAAAATGTCAGGGCTACCGTCATTAAGGTGCTTGTCCCTGTAAGGACATGTGACTGAACTGGTTGTTCAGAAGGTTTCTGGTGAATTGGTTTATGCACAGGTATGCCTCCCGTTCTTCTTTAACCACCGCAGTCTCTTGTTTTTGTCCGGAAGCAAATTCTCTGCCAAGCCACCTTTTTTCCCTTTCATGTAATTGTCTGCTCTTTCGTTCGGTGTGGTAGACTTGTTCTAGTGTGGCATTAGACAACCGAGCCACAGAAAAGTCTGCCTTGGTACCACTGAGTACCGGCCCAGACCAAAGTAGCTTTCAGACACCTTAAGAGAGTCTTGATTTGCAATTCTCCCCTTTCTTCTCCTTGGATTTTCAACTAGGAAAGTGTGCTAATCATCTGCTTTTGCGGAAAAACTTGCCAGCTGTCTACACTGGCCGCTTGAATTTCCGCAAAAGCACTGACGATCTCATGTAAGATTGTCAGTGCTTCTGCGGGAATACTATGCTGCTCCCGTTCGGGCAAAAGTCTTTTTCCGAAAGACTTCTGCGCAAAAGGGCCAGTGTAGACAGCAGAGAGTTCTTTTCCGCAAAAAAGCCCCGATGGCGAAAATGGCGATTGGGGCTTTTTTGCAGAAAAGCGCGTCTAGATTGGCCACGGACGCTTTTCCGTAAAAAGTTTACATACCCAGTATCTTGTGAAGAACTTGTCACCTCAGCACAGGGTCCCGGGGCGGGCTTTACCATAAGGGACCCGGAGAGATCATCTAGGCCAGGTGGAGGGGGCAGGGCAGGGGAGGGGAGAGGAGGGGAGAGGAGAGGAGAGGAGGTTGGCCACTGAAAATGTTGCAGTATTAATTTTCCTTTTATTTGACTTCATATCAAACAAATATTTACAGTTTAAATGACCTTGTTAATTCTCCCTTGTGTTAGTACTCTTTCTTCCAGAACGTTTTAAAAACACAGACGAGACATGTCTTCGCCTGGGTGGCAGGCATCCGAAGAAGGGCACGTGACCTCGATCTTGGAGCACGAGACAAAACTCACTCCGCTCCTGGAGGGGAAATGTTAGAGGCAACACTGGGCTCCAGTGAGCAGCAGCCAGGTGACGCACGTGTCTGTCCTTTCCACACATCTAGGGTGGCCTAGCTCCTAACCGTTCTCTGTCTCTTTTTCGGTCCCTGTAGACTTGGAGGAGATGAGAGGCTGGCCATGTGGTGGCAGAGACCGAAAGGAGCCACCCTCCCGAGACCCTGCCGGCAGATGGAAACCAGACAGCGATCTATGGAAGAAGAGCAAATAGCAATTGGCTCAAGGTAAGTATCGAGGGAGGGCCGCACAGACGTTTGCGAGCGTGGTACGGGTCCCTGAGAAAAGGCCCTCTGGCTCGTGGTGGAAGAACTTGAAAATACGAAGTACAAAAGTCACAGTGTTGTACTTAAAAGAAGTACTCGGGATCTTTTTCAGAGGGATAAGGCAACACGCCACATTTATTGATCACACACACACACACATTAATTTATATATATATATTTACCACATGCATATGATAAGTATTGATTATTCTGTGTCACTCACTCTCTCACACACACACACACACACACGTGCACAAGCACACTCCGTCTTGCTGTTGTTACCAACTTGTTGCTCCCCTTAACTTCACTGGCCAGGTGAGTTAGATGGGGGAGGGGTGGAGCCGGGCTTCTGCTGATCCGGATCGATGCTCCGATGGTGACAAGATGAGACCCGGAGTCCTCTGCAAGACAACTCACTTTTATAGCAGCTTCCCTCTTATGCAAATATATCCCAGATTCAAAATCTGGGTCTGTGTCCTTTGGTCCCTTTGTGGGTGCTGTCTGTTAAGAGAGGGTGTTTTCCAAAGAAGGTGCTTGCTTCTAATCCCCAAGGCCTTCAATATGTCTGCTCTTCTTTCTTGAGCCCTCTTGACACCTTGGGTCTGGCTTCTACCCCCTTTTCAACTGGTGTAGCTCTCTGGAGGTGCTTGGCTCCCAAGTGTTACTCATTCACACCTCGTTCATTCAACTGGGCAATTGATTACAGAGTGGGGGGAGAGAGTGGGGGAAAGATCTTATTCTACTCCTAGCAAATGACATTTTTACCTCTTTAACTATATACTCTGTATTAGAACCCTATGTAGAAAACTAAGTTACAAGGTTATATGGATTCAAGTTCTAATACAAAGTGACAAGGTCATATGGATTAATACAAAGTTACAAGGTTATATGGAGAGGCACAGTGTCAAGTCATATGAAGTACATAGGTTTATCTACAACAGAAACTGAACACCGATTTTTGTATTTTTAAAAATGTCATTAATCCCCCCCCCCCCCCCCCCCCGCCACCCTCCCCGAATCTCCTGGCTGGCGATACTTAACGTGTCTAGGATCATACGGAAAACTAAGTGAGTAGGCTGCCAATTGACCTAGCGTCACGCATGCCGAGAGTTGGCAAAACTGGGATTGAAATAAAGACTTGGTCTCCCAGCAGCACCGAGGAGCCCCAGCCATGGATTAGGGCCTCGTGGGAATAGTTGTCTCCTAATTGATCTAATCTTTGGCTTTTGAGTTTGATATTATTGGTGAGTCCTTCTAGGCGACTGTTACTCGGCGTGCATGCGTGCGCACGTAAGTATGAGTGCAAGTGTGTGCGTCCGCAAGTGTCCATTTGCGTGTGTGTGCACGTGCCTGCGTGCGGGCAGATTGAGCAGATGCGTGTGTGGGCATCTGAGCGAGGGCACGAGTGGGCGCCCAGGCGTGTTAATCTGTTAATTCGCGTTTGTGAGTGTGTACACGCATCCCTGCGTGTGAGCATTTGGCAGGGTGAGTGGCTGTTGCACGGGCGTGTGCGTCTGACGTGTGCCAGTCAGACGGTGCCCTGGCAGCAGTAGCTCCTGGAAAGCGACACCCCTCCCCTCCCATCTGGAGCATGCAACTGGGATGAGAGGGGCAGGGAAGAGTAGCACTGCTGCAGCGCGTTTCAGCACGAGGCCCTAACTGCCGCGCGGTAGCTGCTCCTTTTGTATCCGACGTGGGGCAACAAGGAGCGGCCTCGCATCATGCCGGCGCCACGTGCGTTCAGTCCCACGGACCGGAAGTGACGTTTGCTCGGTCCACAGCCTGACAGCAACCGACTGGGAACCGTGACCGGAAGGTGCCCAGGTACGAGCGCTCAGCTGGTGCCAGGTCAGCGGGTGGTAGGCAGGAGACACGGGGCCAGGCGGGACGGGTTCAGACACGGGGTGCCTGGCTGGGACAGCGACTGGGGTTGGAGGTTTCCTGCGGCGGTGCAGCCAGCGTAGGCCACCAGCTCCCGTGGTACGTGGGGCAGAGGAAGGACAGCAGAGCGGAGGCTGGAACCGCTCCGACAAGGCACCACTCTGCTTATGGTTGCCAGGTGTCCGGTTTTGAACTGGACGGTCCAGGCTTTCAGCTTTTTCTTCGGGGAAACAAATTGAGAAAATATAAATGTCCGCGAAAGCGGCAAGGAGTTCTGTGCCACAGGACTCCTCGCTGCTTTTGCAGATTCAGACTAACGCGGCTACTCCTCTGATAAATGTCTGGTATTTTCTAAATCAGATGGAATGCAGATTGTGATGTCATGTCAGGCGTGTCTGGTATTTTGGTGAAACCATCTGGCAACCCTAGCTCTGCTCCTTGCTTGGCCGGGGTGGCGCCCTGCCTCTGTGGCAGGCCCTGACGTCACAGGGAGCGTGTTCCCCAGGAAATCCGGGCAGTGCAGCGGCTTCCGGTCCGCGCCACCCGGCCCCAAGGGAGAGGCGGCGGGAGGCGGCAGCGAGGTCAGAGCGTGACGCTGCCCCGCCCGGATCTCAGCCCTTGGGCGCCCCAGTGTGCACCCCGCCCGGCCGGGCCGCTCCCCTGTAGCTCCGCCCCCAGCGCTGCGCCCGCTGCCTCGTGGCCCGGCTCGGTGCGAAGCTGCCACTGCCGGCTACGAACAGCAGCGCACTGCTAGTGACGTCATTGCCCTGGCGCGGTGCATGCAAATGATGGAACGCGGGGCACGTTCTATCGGCTCCCCGGCGAGTGACACGTGGGTTTGTGGGGCACACAGACGGGTCCCAGGCTCCGTCATTAATGGCAGGGGCGTGGCCTGGTCTGGGGGCGGGGCCACTGACCGGCAGGAACTCAGCTGGGACACAGAAGTGAGCGGCAGAAAACTCCTCGGGGTCTCCGGAAAATCCTCGCGCGGCCCCTCTGGGCTTGTGAACGGGACGCAGCAGAGGCAGCCGCCCCCCCCCTCCCCCCCCCACCCGCCTCACGCTCCCCGCTGCACTTTCGAAGGCAACAGCAGCATCAGCCTGTCCCGCTGCCAGTCCCCACACAAGCCGGCTGGGAAATTTGGTGTTGGGGGGAGCAGACTGCATGGGGGGGAGAGGAGTTTGGTGGTGGTGGGGGATCAGACTGCATGGGGCGGGGAGGAGTTTGGGGGGTAGGGGATCAGACTGCACGGGGGGAGTTTTGTGGGGGGTAGGAGATCAGACTGCACGGGGCGAGGAGTTTGGGGGGGATCAGACTGCACGGGGGGAGGAGTTTTGTGGGGGGTAGGAGATCAGACTGCACGGGGCGAGGAGTTTGGGGGGGATCAGACTGCACGGGGGGAGGAGTTTGGGGGGGGAGCAGACTGCACGGGGCGGAGAGGAGTTTGGGGGGGAGCAGACTGCACGGGGCGGAGAGGAGTTTGGTGGGGGGGATCAGACTGCACGGGGCGGGGAGGAGTTTGGTGGGGATCAGACTGCACGGGGTGGGGAGGAGTTGGGGGGAGCAGACTGCACGGGGTGGGGAGCAGTTTGGGGGGGATCAGACTGCACGGGGTGGGGAGGAGTTTGGTGGTGAGGGGGAGCAGACTGCACGGGGCGGGGAGGAGTTGGGGGGAGCAGACTGCACGGGGCGGAGAGCACTTTGGTGGGGGGGAGCGGACTGCACGGGGGGGAGGAGCTTGGGGGGGATCGGACTGCACGGGGCGGGGAGGACTTTGGGAGGGGATCGGACTGCACGGGGCGGAGAGGAGGTTGGGGGGGATCGGACTGCACGCGGCGGAGAGAAATTTTGGGGGTGATCAGTCTGCAGGGGGCGGGGAGGAGTTTGGGGAGGGGAGCAGACTGCACGGGGCGGAGAGGAATTTGTGGGGGTTCACACTGCATTGGGCGGGGAGGAGTTTGGTGGGGGGGAGCAGACTGCACGGGGCGGGGAGGAGTTTGGGGGGTTCAGACTGCACGGGGCGGGGAGGAGTTTGGGGGGTTCAGACTGCACGGGGCGGGGAGGAGTTTGGGGGGGAGGGGTTGCCGCGGAGTCTCCTCTCCCGAGTGGGGGCGGGGCATCAGCTAAGGACGCTGCCGTCTCTGAGGCAGGAGCCCCGCCCAACAATGGGGAGGGGCGGGATGAGGGGGAGTAGGGAAAGTAGCCGCAGTGGCTTGTGGGAAACTGAGTGCCCCTGTCCGCAGCTCCCATCGGCCATTGCAGGGCCAGGGCAGGCCTGGCGCGGTTCGGTTGGGCGGGTGCAGCGGAAGTGACATCACAACAGGGCATTGACCAGGGAGCGACGCGGTTGGTCCCGCGCTCGTGTCACTCCAAGTGTTAGCGACGCATCCTGGGACTTGTAGTTCTCAGAGTGCGGCCTCCCGGGGCACGTCGCAGCGCGCCCCGCCCCTATCATAGCCCCGCCCCCCGGCATAGCCCCGTCCAGCGTGTTCGTAGTTCGGAATGGGGCATTTCTACCCTAAGAACAATCTTTTTTATTTGGAAATAACGGCCCTTAGCAGAGCAACAGTGCCGCTCGGTGGTCATTGCCGGTAATGCACGTGTAATTCCGAAGCGCCTCCACAGTGCCGCTCGGTGGTCATTGCGGGTAATGCACGTGTAATTCCGAAGCGCCTCCACAGTGCCGCTCGGTGGTCATTGCGGGTAATGCACGTGTAATTCCGTAGCGCCTCCACAGTGCCGCTCGGTGGTCATTGCGGGTAATGCACGTGTAATTCCGTAGCGCCTCCACAGTGCCGCTCGGTGGTCATTGCGGGTAATGCACGTGTAATTCCGTAGCGCCTCCACAGTGCCGCTCGGTGGTCATTGCCGGTAATGCACGTGTAATTCCATCGCCCCCAGCTGCTGTCCCTGCTCCGCACGCCACGTGGCCCCAGTCTTGCCCTTTGACAGCAGGCAAAGTAAGAAGCTCGTTATTTCCAGGCTCCGCGGAGCCCTCTCCCCTCCTGCCCATGGCCCCCTCATCCCGCACTCCAGGCTCCGCACAGCCCTCTCCCCTCCTGCCCCCGGCCCCCTCATCCCGCACTGCAGGCTCCGCGCAGCTCTCTCCCCTCCTGCCCATGGCCCCCTCATCCCGCACTGCAGGCTCCGCACAGCCCTCTCCCCTCCTGCCCCCGGCCCCCTCATCCCGCACTGCAGGCTCTGCGGGGGAGGAGTTTGGGGGGGATCAGACTGCACGGGGGGGAGAGGAGTTTGGGGGGGATCAGACTGCACGTGGGGAGGATCAGACTGCACGGGGCGGGGAGGAGTTTGGGGGGGGATCAGACTGCACGGGGGGGAGGATCAGACTCCACGGGGCGGAGAGGAGTTTGGGGGGCATCGGACTGCACGGGGCGGGGAGGAGTTTGGGGGGATCAGACTGCACGGGGGGGAGAGGAGTTTGGGGGGATCAGACTGCACGGAGCGGGGAGGAGTTTGGGGGGATCAGACTGCACGGGGGGGAGGATCAGACTGCACGGGGCAGGGAGGAGCTTTGGGGGGGATCAGACTGCACGGGGCGGACAGGAGTTTGGGGGGGGATCAGACTGCACGGGGCGGAGGGGAGTGTGGGGGGGATCAGACTCCACGGGGGGGAGAGGAGTTTGGGGGGGATCAGACTGCACGGAGCGGGGAGGAGTTTGGGGGGGGATCAGACTGCACGGGGGGGAGGATCAGACTGCACGGGGCGGGGAGGAGTTTGGGGAGGGGTTCCGACTGCACGGGGCGGAGCGCAGTTTGGGGGGGATCAGACTGCACGGGGCGGGGAGGAGTTTTGGGGGAGATCAGACTGCACGGGGCGGGGAGGAGTTTGGGGGGATCGGACTGCACAGGGCGGGGAAGAGTTTGGGGGGGATCGGACTGCACGGGGCGGGGAGGAGTTTGGGGGGGATCAGACTGCACGGGGCGGGGAGGAGTTTGGGGGGGATCAGACTGCACGGGGGGGAGGATCAGACTGCACGGGGGGGGAGGAGTTTGGGGGGGATCGGACTGCACGGGGCGGGGAGGAGTTTGGGGGGATCAGACTGCACGGGGGGGAGAGGAGTTTGGGGGGATCAGACTGCACGGAGCGGGGAGGAGTTTGGGGGGATCAGACTGCACGGGGGGGAGGATCAGACTGCACGGAGCGGGGAGGAGTTTGGGGGGAGGATCAGACTGCACGGGGCAGGGAGGAGCTTTGGGGGGGATCAGACTGCACGGGGCGGACAGGAGTTTGGGGGGGGATCAGACTGCACGGGGCGGAGGGGAGTGTGGGGGGGATCAGACTGCACGGGGGGGAGAGGAGTTTGGGGGGGATCAGACTGCACGGAGCGGGGAGGAGTTTGGGGGGGGATCAGACTGCACGGGGGGGAGGATCAGACTGCACGGGGCGGGGAGGAGTATGGGGAGGGGTTCAGACTGCACGGGGCGGAGCGCAGTTTGGGGGGGATCAGACTGCACGGGGCGGGGAGGAGTTTTGGGGGAGATCAGACTGCACGGGGCGGGGAGGAGTTTGGGGGGATCGGACTGCACAGGGCGGGGAAGAGTTTGGGGGGGATCGGACTGCACGGGGCGGGGAGGAGTTTGGGGGGGATCAGACTGCACGGGGCGGGGAGGAGTTTGGGGGGGATCAGACTGCACGGGGGGGAGGATCAGACTGCACGGGGGGGAGGAGTTTGGGGGGGATCGGACTGCACGGAGCGGGGAGGAGTTTGGGGGGATCATACTGCACGGGGGGAGAGGAATTTGGGGGGATCGCACTGCACGGGGCGGGGAAGAGTTTGGGGGGATCGGACTGCACGGGGCGGGGAGGAGTTTGGGGGGGATCAGACTGCACGGGGGGGAGGATCAGACTGCACGGGGCGGGGGGAAGTTTGGGGGGATCAGACTGCACGGGGGGGAGTAGTTTGAGGGGGGATCAGACTGCACGGGGCGGGGAGGAGTTTGGGGGGGAAGGGTTGCCGCGGAGTCTCCTCTCCCGAGTGGGGGCGGGGCATCAGCTGCGAACGCTGCCGTCTCTGAGGCAGGAGCCCCGCCCAGCAATGGGGAGGGGCCGGATGAGGGGGAGTAGGGAAAGTAGCCGCAGTGGCTTGTGGGAAACTGAGTGCCCCTGTCCGCAGCTCCCATCGGCCATTGCAGGGCCAGGGCAGGCCCGGCGCTGTTCGGTTGGGCGGGTGCAGCGGAAGTGACATCACAACGGGGCATTGACCAGGGAGCGACGCGGTTGGTCCCGCGCTCGTGTCACTCCAAGTGTTAGCGACGCATCCTGGGACTTGTAGTTCTCATAGTGCGGCCTCCCGGGGCACGTCGCAGCGCGCCCCGCCCCTATCATAGCCCCGCCCCCCGGCATAGCCCCGCCCAGCGTGTTCTTAGTTCGGAATGGGGCATTTCTACCCTAAGAACAATCTTTTTTATTCGGAAATAACGGCCCTTAGCAGAGCAACAGTGCCGCTCGGTAGTCACCGGCGGTAATGCACGTGTAATTCCGTAGCGCCCCCACAGTGCCGCTCGGTGGTCATTGCGGGTAATGCACGTGTAATTCCGAAGCGCCTCCACAGTGCCGCTCGGTGGTCATTGCGGGTAATGCACGTGTAATTCCGTAGCGCCCCCACAGTGCCGCTCGGTGGTCATTGCGGGTAATGCACGTGTAATTCCGAAGCGCCCCCACAGTGCCGCTCGGTGGTCATTGCGGGTAATGCACGTGTAATTCCGAAGCGCCTCCACAGTGCCGCTCGGTGGTCATTGCGGGTAATGCACGTGTAATTCCGTAGCGCCCCCACAGTGCCGCTCGGTGGTCATTGCGGGTAATGCACGTGTAATTCCATCGCCCCCAGCTGCTGTCCTTGCTCCGCACGCCACGTGGCCCCAGTCTTGCCCTTTGACAGCAGGCAAAGTAAGAAGCTCGTTATTTCCAGGCTCCGCGCAGCCCTCTCCCCTCCTGCCCGCGGCCCCCTCATCCCACACACCAGGCTCCGCGCAGCCCTCTCCCCTCCTGCCCGCGGCCCCCTCATCCCGCACACGAGGCTCCGCGCAGCCCTCTCCCCTCCTGCCCCCGGCCCCCTCATCCCACACACCAGGCTCCGCGCCAGGATCCCACACACAAACTTCTCCTCCTTAGACTTTTAGTTGTGGGGAACAAATTCTGGGGAGTCACTTCCACTTGGGGAATCATGTTTCATACTTGACTATGTTATCCCTACACTAAGGCTGGCCGAGAGACTGTCCCGGACTGATCGTAACAGACTGTTCTGTCCGCGAATGGGCTGAGAGTAAAGGGCGTGTTCGGAATCTGTGGCGCCCAATCTGAGGCTGTCCGAGGTGACTCTTAAGGGACTGCTCCGTGCGCCAATGGGCGGTGACTAAAGGCGTGTTCTGGGGCTGCTGGCGGCCAATAGGTTGTCCGGGGTGGATTATAACAGACTCTTCTGTCCGCGAATGGGCTGTGACTAAGGGGCGTGTTCTGAATCAGAGGCACCCAATAGGCTGACCCGGCTGCATCTTAACGGACAGCTCTGTCTGCGAATGCGGTGTGACTAGGGGGAATGACCTGCCACTGCTCTCGACCAATAGGCTGTCCGGGGTGGATCTTAATGGGCTGCTCTGTCCTCGAATTGTCTGTGACTTAGGGGTGGTTCCTGGCTGTGTGCCAGCCAATGGGCTTTCGGAAGACAGCCTTGGCGGAGGATAGTGTCGCCCAATGGGCTGTCAGCAAAGGGGATCCTGCCTCTGGTTCGGCCAATGGGCTGTCGCAGGGGGGCGTTGTCTGACTGGGCGGCCGGCGCCGCCATGACAGGAAGGTCCGAGGAGCGCGCGGGGGCGCGAGCGAATCCTGGGTCCGAGTGCGAAGCTGCCCCGCCCCCAGCCCGCCCCTTGTTGGTGTCTGGCCCGGGGGAGGAGGGGGCGCGAGGGAAGGTGGGGGAGCGGGCTGGGGGTGGGGTGTCTGGCCTGGGGGAGAAGGGGGCGCGAGGGAAGGTGGGGGAGCGGGCTGGGGGTGGGGTGTCTGGACAGGGGTGAGGTGTAGGAGCAGGCTGGGTGTGAGGGGCCGGGGGGGGGTGCTCGGCACTGGGGGGGCAGGAGGGGGTGAGGGGCCGGGGGGGTGCTCGGCACTGGGGGGGCAGGAGGGGGTGAGGGGCCGGGGGGGTGCTCGGCACTGGGGGGGCAGGCGGGGGTGAGGGGCCGGGGGGTGCTCGGCACTGGGGGGGCAGGAGGGGGTGAGGGGCCGGGGGGGTGCTCGGCACTGGGGGGGCAGGAGGGAGGGGGAGGGGCCGGGGGGGGGCCTTGGCACTGGGGGGGGCAGGAGGGGACAGGGCGCGGGAGAGCGCAGGCGCGGGCGGCGCTGGCTGGGCGGGAAACTCCCGGGACGCTCGCGCCCACGAGGCGGGCGGGAAAACGCTGCGGGGGGCGCTGAGGGGCGGAGCCTGGGGGGCGGGGCGGGAGCTGGCAGTGACGTGGAGCCCCCCCCCCCCCCCCGGCGCTGCTGCCTCCCCGGGGAGCAGCGCCCCTGTGACCCCCCCCCAGGTGGTGCCGGGCGCGGGAGCTGACCCGGGCTCCAGTCACGTGGGTGTCTCGGGGAGGGGGGGCTGCGGGCCACCGGGGCCCGGGAGTGTCACGTGCCCCTTCCCCCCGCCGGGGAGCCGCGCGCCCTCGAGGGGTGGTTCCCGCGGGCGGGGCACGCACAGAACGTGTCCCGCACGCGGGGGGGCGGGGCGGCCTGAGCCCTGCTCCCCGCGCTGCTCGCTGTCTGGGGGCGGGGCCGGGTGCCCGCTGAATCCCCCCTGTGCCCGGGGGGGGGGCAGTTCGGCGGGGGGCGCTGTGGGGGGGGATGCTCTGGCCCTGGCTGCCCGCAGTGCCGCCCAGTGCCCGGCTGTGCCTCCTGCAGAGGCCGAGAGCGTCCTGGGTGGGGGCGTGTGGGGAGAGGGGGGGAGTGGCTGAGAATTGGGGGGCAAACAGGTGACAGACAAACCAACCGACAGAAAAGCCTCCCTGCCTGGCCCCCAGCTGAGCGGAGAAACGTCCCCCTGGCGCCAGAGCACTGCAGGGCCCAGCCTAGTCGCTTTGTGCGCTCCAGCCCCACGGCGTGGGGAGGGGGCGACGGTGGAGGAGCCCCAAGCACCCAGGCCTTAGGTTCCCCACCCGCCTTCTAAGCACTGAGCATTTTAGGCCTGGCTGGACTAGAGAAGGGGGCACCAGGGGAGTTGCCGCTGAAGGCGCGCGGCCGCGCACAAACACCCCTCTGCCGCCCACCTCCCTTGCGGAGCCTTGCAGCGGCACTCGCCTTCCTGCTGGCCGGGGAATGGCGCGGTTGTTTTCCTGATCTGGTGGAGGGCGGCTGCCCCGTTGTGTCCCTGCTGGGGCAGCCTCGCCCCACCTCCAGCTGCGATTGGGGCTTCTGTTTGTTTCTGTTCATACAGTTTGCTGCAGTTTTCCATCCCCGAGGACCTGCGTGAAGCTGGTCCGACCAGAGATACGGGGATCGATTTTTAAGAGTAAGAGGTTTTGTTTTTAAAGCAGGGGTGAGGAACCTAATACCCCAGCTCACGTGAGTGTGGCCCTCGAGACTCAAGGTTCCCACACTAACGCTCTAGCTCCCCTCCAGATTGGTGATAGAAATGTAGCCGTGTTAGCCTGGGGTAGTTGAAGCAAAATGCAGGACAATGTAGCACTTTAAAGACTAACAAGATGGTTTATTAGATGATGAGCTTTCGTGGGCCAGACCCACTTCCTCAGATCAAATAGTGGAAGAAAGTAGTCACAACCGTATATACCAAAGGATACAATTAAAAAAAAGAACAAATATGAAAAGGACAAATCACATTGCAGAACAGGAGGGGGATGCGGTGGGGGGGAGGGGGAAGGAAGGTAAGTGTCTGTGAATTGATGATATTAGAGGTAGGGAGAGTGGGATGTTTGTGAGTTAATGGTATTAGAGGTGATAATTGGGGAAACTATCTTGGTAATGGGTGAGATAACAAACATTTGAACTAAGTCCTTGTTGGAAAGTGTCGAATTTTAACATGAATGACAGTTCAGAGGATTCCCTTTCAAGTGCAGATGTAAAAGGTCTTTGTAGCAGAATGCAGGTGGTCAAGTCATTGAGAGAGCGTCCTTTCTGGTTAAAATGGCAAGAAACTGTTTTCTCTTTGTGATCTTGTCTGATATCTGTTTTGTGGGCATTAATCCTTTGGCGAAGTGTCTGAGATGTTTGTCCAATGTACATAGCAGACGGACACTTTCGGCACACGATAGCATAGATTATATTTCTGGATGCGCAGGAATATGTGTTCTTGATCTTATAACTCACTTGGTTGGGTCCAATAATGGTATCAGCAGAATGAATATGTGGACAAAGCTGGCAACGGGGTTTGTTGCAAGGGAAGGTACCAGGGTTGGTATTAGTGTGGTATGTCCTGTGGTGGTTGGTAAGAATGATCTTGAGGTTAGGTGGTTGTCTATAGGAGACTATGGGTCTGTCTCCCAGAGCCTCTTTGAGTATGGTATCCTGTTCCAATATAGGCTGTAGTTTATTGATAATGTGTTGGACAGGTTTAAGTTGGGGGTTGTAGGTGATGACAAGTGGTGTTCTATTGTTGGTTTTCTTGGGTCTGTCTTGAAGTAGATGGTTTCTAGGTATTCGTCTGGCTCTTTCAATTTGCTTTTTTATTTCTCTGGGTGGCCAGATTGGAGCAGACAAATTCTGCTAGCCTGCCCCGCCCCGCCCCCCGCCCCCCCCTCCTCACAAGGGAAGCCTTGTGTGCGAGGGGAATGTGGGAAGCCTCTTCCTCCTTCTCAGTTGGGGCATGTGTTAATGCGGATGGTGGGGTTTGGGATTTTTTTTTCTTCACACTTGTGTGTAGGGTTGCCAGGTGTCTAGCACTGAGCCAGACAGCCCGGTAGTTGCACTTTTTGTCCGGTAAATAAATTTAGAAAATACCGGACATACAAAATGTCCAGTATTTTCTGCTTTTCCTCTGTGCCCAGCAGAAATAAGCCGGGGCGGGGAGATTGGCTGACTAATTAAAGGGGTCACAACTGGATTTTGCTCAACAAAAATGTTCCTGGTGGGGTTTTTTTGTTTGGTTGGCTTCTTTCCCTCAACAAAAATTTTCCTGGCGCCTTTTTTTTTTTTTTTTTTTTTTTGCTGAAACCATCTGGCAACCCTACTAGTGTGTGCCTTCCGCCCCCCCCAATAAGGTTCCCCACCCCGTCTGAAAGCGAGAGTTGGGAGAACAGGTTACCTTGCGTTCCTGTGTCCTTATAAGGAAGTTGAAGGCTACTATAAAATCCCCCCTCATGGTCTCCTCTTCAGACTAAAGAAACCTAAATCCCTCAGCCTCTTCATAGAGCAATTGCTCCAGCCCCCTAATCGTTTTGGTTGTCCTCTGCTGGACCCTCTCCAATGTGTCCACATCCCTTCTGTAGTGGGGGGCCCAGAACTGGACACAGTACTCCAGATGTGGCCCCACCAAAGCCGAATAAAGGGGAATAATGACATCTCTGGATCTACTGGCAATGCTCCTCTTAATGCAACCTAATATGCCATTAGCCTTCTTGGCTACAAGGGCACACTGTTGACTCATCTCCAGCTTCTCATCCACTGTAACCCCCAGGTCCTGTCTGCAGAACTACTACTTAACTGGTTGGTCCCCAGCTTGTAACTATGCTTGGGATTCTTCCATCCCAAGTGCAGGACTGTACACTTGTCCTTGTTGAACCTCATCAGATTTCTTGTGGCCCAATCCTCCAATTTGTCTAAGTCATTCTGGACCCTATCTCCGCCCTTAGGCATCTTTTAGCCTTTTTGTTCTATTATTGTTTTTCTATTTGGTACTAGAAAATCAAACTTTCCTCCTGCTTGGGCCTCAAGTTTCACTCCAGCAGCCCTTCCACAAGTAGAATCGTCTGCAAAATAAAATGTCAGGGCTACCGTCATTAAGGTGCTTGTCCCTGTAAGGACATGTGACTGAACTGGTTGTTCAGAAGGTTTCTGGTGAATTGGTTTATGCACAGGTATGCCTCCCGTTCTTCTTTAACCACCGCAGTCTCTTGTTTTTGTCCGGAAGCAAATTCTCTGCCAAGCCACCTTTTTTCCCTTTCATGTAATTGTCTGCTCTTTCGTTCGGTGTGGTAGACTTGTTCTAGTGTGGCATTAGACAACCGAGCCACAGAAAAGTCTGCCTTGGTACCACTGAGTACCGGCCCAGACCAAAGTAGCTTTCAGACACCTTAAGAGAGTCTTGATTTGCAATTCTCCCCTTTCTTCTCCTTGGATTTTCAACTAGGAAAGTGTGCTAATCATCTGCTTTTGCGGAAAAACTTGCCAGCTGTCTACACTGGCCGCTTGAATTTCCGCAAAAGCACTGACGATCTCATGTAAGATTGTCAGTGCTTCTGCGGGAATACTATGCTGCTCCCGTTCGGGCAAAAGTCTTTTTCCGAAAGACTTCTGCGCAAAAGGGCCAGTGTAGACAGCAGAGAGTTCTTTTCCGCAAAAAAGCCCCGATGGCGAAAATGGCGATTGGGGCTTTTTTGCAGAAAAGCGCGTCTAGATTGGCCACGGACGCTTTTCCGTAAAAAGTTTACATACCCAGTATCTTGTGAAGAACTTGTCACCTCAGCACAGGGTCCCGGGGCGGGCTTTACCATAAGGGACCCGGAGAGATCATCTAGGCCAGCTGGAGGGGGCAGGGCAGGGGAGGGGAGGGGAGGGGAGGGGAGAGGAGAGGAGAGGAGAGGAGGTTGGCCACTGAAAATGTTGCAGTATTAATTTTCCTTTTATTTGACTTCATATCAAACAAATATTTACAGTTTAAATGACCTTGTTAATTCTCCCTTGTGTTAGTACTCTTTCTTCCAGAACGTTTTAAAAACACAGACGAGACATGTCTTCGCCTGGGTGGCAGGCATCCGAAGAAGGGCACGTGACCTCGATCTTGGAGCACGAGACAAAACTCACTCCGCTCCTGGAGGGGATATGTTAGAGGCAACACTGGGCTCCAGTGAGCAGCAGCCAGGTGACGCACGTGTCTGTCCTTTCCACACATCTAGGGTGGCCTAGCTCCTAACCGTTCTCTGTCTCTTTTTCGGTCCCTGTAGACTTGGAGGAGATGAGAGGCTGGCCATGTGGTGGCAGAGACCGAAAGGAGCCACCCTCCCGAGACCCTGCCGGCAGATGGAAACCAGACAGCGATCTATGGAAGAAGAGCAAATAGCAATTGGCTCAAGGTAAGTATCGAGGGAGGGCCGCACAGACGTTTGCGAGCGTGGTACGGGTCCCTGAGAAAAGGCCCTCTGGCTCGTGGTGGAAGAACTTGAAAATACGAAGTACAAAAGTCACAGTGTTGTACTTAAAAGAAGTACTCGGGATCTTTTTCAGAGGGATAAGGCAACACGCCACATTTATTGATCACACACACACACACATTAATTTATTTATATATATATATATATATATATATATATATATATATATATATTTACCACATGCATATGATAAGTATTGATTATTCTGTGTCACTCACTCTCACACACACACACACACACACACACACGTGCACAAGCACACTCCGTCTTGCTGTTGTTACCAACTTGTTGCTCCCCTTAACTTCACTGGCCAGGTGAGTTAGATGGGGGAGGGGTGGAGCCGGGCTTCTGCTGATCCGGATCGATGCTCCGATGGTGACAAGATGAGACCCGGGAGTCCTCTGCAAGACAACTCACTTTTATAGCAGCTTCCCTCTTATGCAAATATATCCCAGATTCAAAATCTGGGTCTGTGTCCTTTGGTCCCTTTGTGGGTGCTGTCTGTTAAGAGAGGGTGTTTTCCAAAGAAGGTGCTTGCTTCTAATCCCCAAGGCCTTCAATATGTCTGCTCTTCTTTCTTGAGCCCTCTTGACACCTTGGGTCTGGCTTCTACCCCCTTTTCAACTGGTGTAGCTCTCTGGAGGTGCTTGGCTCCCAAGTGTTACTCATTCACACCTCGTTCATTCAACTGGGCAATTGATTACAGAGTGGGGGGAGAGAGTGGGGGAAAGATCTTATTCTACTCCTAGCAAATGACATTTTTACCTCTTTAACTATATACTCTGTATTAGAACCCTATGTAGAAAACTAAGTTACAAGGTTATATGGATTCAAGTTCTAATACAAAGTGACAAGGTCATATGGATTAATACAAAGTTACAAGGTTATATGGAGAGGCACAGTGTCAAGTCATATGAAGTACATAGGTTTATCTACAACAGAAACTGAACACCGATTTTTGTATTTTTAAAAATGTCATTAATTCCCCCCCCCCCACCCGCCACCCTCCCCGAATCTCCTGGCTGGCGATACTTAACGTGTCTAGGATCATACGGAAAACTAAGTGAGTAGGCTGCCAATTGACCTAGCGTCACGCATGCCGAGAGTTGGCAAAACTGGGATTGAAATAAAGACTTGGTCTCCCAGCAGCACCGAGGAGCCCCAGCCATGGATTAGGGCCTCGTGGGAATAGTTGTCTCCTAATTGATCTAATCTTTGGCTTTTGAGTTTGATATTATTGGTGAGTCCTTCTAGGCGACTGTTACTCGGCGTGCATGCGTGCGCACGTAAGTATGAGTGCAAGTGTGTGCGTCCGCAAGTGTCCATTTGCGTGTGTGTGCACGTGCCTGCGTGCGGGCAGATTGAGCAGATGCGTGTGTGGGCATCTGAGCGAGGGCACGAGTGGGCGCCCAGGCGTGTTAATCTGTTAATTCGCGTTTGTGAGTGTGTACACGCATCCCTGCGTGTGAGCATTTGGCAGGGTGAGTGGCTGTTGCACGGGCGTGTGCGTCTGACGTGTGCCAGTCAGACGGTGCCCTGGCAGCAGTAGCTCCTGGAAAGCGACACCCCTCCCCTCCCATCTGGAGCATGCAACTGGGATGAGAGGGGCAGGGAAGAGTAGCACTGCTGCAGCGCGTTTCAGCACGAGGCCCTAACTGCCGCGCGGTAGCTGCTCCTTTTGTATCCGACGTGGGGCAACAAGGAGCGGCCTCGCATCATGCCGGCGCCACGTGCGTTCAGTCCCACGGACCGGAAGTGACGTTTGCTCGGTCCACAGCCTGACAGCAACCGACTGGGAACCGTGACCGGAAGGTGCCCAGGTACGAGCGCTCAGCTGGTGCCAGGTCAGCGGGTGGTAGGCAGGAGACACGGGGCCAGGCGGGACGGGTTCAGACACGGGGTGCCTGGCTGGGACAGCGACTGGGGTTGGAGGTTTCCTGCGGCGGTGCAGCCAGCGTAGGCCACCAGCTCCCGTGGTACGTGGGGCAGAGGAAGGACAGCAGAGCGGAGGCTGGAACCGCTCCGACAAGGCACCACTCTGCTTATGGTTGCCAGGTGTCCGGTTTTGAACTGGACGGTCCAGGCTTTCAGCTTTTTCTTCGGGGAAACAAATTGAGAAAATATAAATGTCCGCGAAAGCGGCAAGGAGTTCTGTGCCACAGGACTCCTCGCTGCTTTTGCAGATTCAGACTAACGCGGCTACTCCTCTGATAAATGTCTGGTATTTTCTAAATCAGATGGAATGCAGATTGTGATGTCATGTCAGGCGTGTCTGGTATTTTGGTGAAACCATCTGGCAACCCTAGCTCTGCTCCTTGCTTGGCCGGGGTGGCGCCCTGCCTCTGTGGCAGGCCCTGACGTCACAGGGAGCGTGTTCCCCAGGAAATCCGGGCAGTGCAGCGGCTTCCGGTCCGCGCCACCCGGCCCCAAGGGAGAGGCGGCGGGAGGCGGCAGCGAGGTCAGAGCGTGACGCTGCCCCACCCGGATCTCAGCCCTTGGGCGCCCCAGTGTGCACCCCGCCCGGCCGGGCCGCTCCCCTGTAGCTCCGCCCCCAGCACTGCGCCCGCTGCCTCGTGGCCCGGCTCGGTGCGAAGCTGCCACTGCCGGCTACGAACAGCAGCGCACTGCTAGTGACGTCATTGCCCTGGCGCGGTGCATGCAAATGATGGAACGCGGGGCACGTTCTATCGGCTCCCCGGCGAGTGACACGTGGGTTTGTGGGGCACACAGACGGGTCCCAGGCTCCGTCATTAATGGCAGGGGCGTGGCCTGGTCTGGGGGCGGGGCCACTGACCGGCAGGAACTCAGCTGGGACACAGAAGTGAGCGGCAGAAAACTCCTCGGGGTCTCCGGAAAATCCTCGCGCGGCCCCTCTGGGCTTGTGAACGGGACGCAGCAGAGGCAGCCGCCCCCCCCACCCGCCTCACGCTCCCCGCTGCACTTTCGAAGGCAACAGCAGCATCAGCCTGTCCCGCTGCCAGTCCCCACCCAAGCCGGCTGGGAAATTTGGTGTTGGGGGGAGCAGACTGCATGGGGGGGAGAGGAGTTTGGTGGTGGTGGGGGATCAGACTGCATGGGGCGGGGAGGAGTTTGGGGGGTAGGGGATCAGACTGCACGGGGGGGAGGAGTTTGGGGGGGATCAGACTGCACGGGGGGAGTTTTGTGGGGGGTAGGAGATCAGACTGCACGGGGCGAGGAGTTTGGGGGGGATCAGACTGCACGGGGGGAGGAGTTTTGTGGGGGGTAGGAGATCAGACTGCACGGGGCGAGGAGTTTGGGGGGGATCAGACTGCACGGGGGGAGGAGTTTGGGGGGGGAGCAGACTGCACGGGGCGGAGAGGAGTTTGGGGGGGAGCAGACTGCACGGGGCGGAGAGGAGTTTGGTGGGGGGGATCAGACTGCACGGGGCGGGGAGGAGTTTGGTGGGAATCAGACTGCACGGGGTGGGGAGGAGTTGGGGGGAGCAGACTGCACGGGGTGGGGAGCAGTTTGGGGGGGATCAGACTGCACGGGGTGGGGAGCAGTTTGGGGGGGATCAGACTGCACGGGGGGGAGGAGTTTGGAGGGGGATCAGACTGCACGGGGCAGAGAGGAGTTTGGTGGTGAGGGGGAGCAGACTGCACGGGGCGGGGAGGAGTTGGGGGGAGCAGACTGCACGGGGCGGAGAGCACTTTGGTGGGGGGGAGCGGACTGCACGGGGGGGAGGAGCTTGGGGGGGATCGGACTGCACGGGGCGGGGAGGACTTTGGGAGGGGATCGGACTGCACGGGGCGGAGAGGAGGTTGGGGGGGATCGGACTGCACGCGGCGGAGAGAAATTTTGGGGGTGATCAGTCTGCAGGGGGCGGGGAGGAGTTTGGGGAGGGGAGCAGACTGCACGGGGCGGGGAGGAGTTTGGAGGGAGCAGACTGCACGGGGCGGAGAGGAATTTGGGGGCGGTTCAGACTGCACGGGGCGGAGAGGAATTTGGGGGGGTTCACACTGCATTGGGCGGGGAGGAGTTTGGTGGGGGGGAGGAGACTGCACGGGGCGGGGAGGAGTTTGGTGGGGGGGAGCAGACTGCACGGGGCGGGGAGGAGTTTGGGGGGTTCAGACTGCACGGGGCGGGGAGGAGTTTGGGGGGTTCAGACTGCACGGGGCGGGGAGGAGTTTGGGGAGGAGGGGTTGCCGCGGAGTCTCCTCTCCCGAGTGGGGGCGGGGCATCAGCTAAGGACGCTGCCGTCTCTGAGGCAGGAGCCCCGCCCAACAATGGGGAGGGGCGGGATGAGGGGGAGTAGGGAAAGTAGCCGCAGTGGCTTGTGGGAAACTGAGTGCCCCTGTCCGCAGCTCCCATCGGCCATTGCAGGGCCAGGGCAGGCCCGGCGCTGTTCGGTTGGGCGGGTGCAGCGGAAGTGACATCACAACGGGGCATTGACCAGGGAGCGACGCGGTTGGTCCCGCGCTCGTGTCACTCCAAGTGTTAGCGACGCATCCTGGGACTTGTAGTTCTCAGAGTGCGGCCTCCCGGGGCACGTCGCAGCACGCCCCGCCCCTATCATAGCCCCGCCCCCCGGCATAGCCCCGTCCAGCGTGTTCGTAGTTCGGAATGGGGCATTTCTACCCTAAGAACAATCTTTTTTATTTGGAAATAACGGCCCTTAGCAGAGCAACAGTGCCGCTCGGTGGTCATTGCGGGTAATGCACGTGTAATTCCGAAGCGCCTCCACAGTGCCGCTCGGTGGTCATTGCGGGTAATGCACGTGTAATTCCGTAGCGCCTCCACAGTGCCGCTCGGTGGTCATTGCGGGTAATGCACGTGTAATTCCGTAGCGCCTCCACAGTGCCGCTCGGTGGTCATTGCCGGTAATGCACGTGTAATTCCGTAGCGCCTCCACAGTGCCGCTCGGTGGTCATTGCGGGTAATGCACGTGTAATTCCGAAGCGCCTCCACAGTGCCGCTCGGTGGTCATTGCGGGTAATGCACGTGTAATTCCGAAGCGCCTCCACAGTGCCGCTCGGTGGTCATTGCGGGTAATGCACGTGTAATTCCGTAGCGCCTCCACAGTGCCGCTCGGTGGTCATTGCGGGTAATGCACGTGTAATTCCGTAGCGCCTCCACAGTGCCGCTCGGTGGTCATTGCGGGTAATGCACGTGTAATTCCGTAGCGCCTCCACAGTGCCGCTCGGTGGTCATTGCGGGTAATGCACGTGTAATTCCGTAGCGCCTCCACAGTGCCGCTCGGTGGTCATTGCCGGTAATGCACGTGTAATTCCATCGCCCCCAGCTGCTGTCCCTGCTCCGCACGCCACGTGGCCCCAGTCTTGCCCTTTGACAGCAGGCAAAGTAAGAAGCTCGTTATTTCCAGGCTCCGCGGAGCCCTCTCCCCTCCTGCCCATGGCCCCCTCATCCCGCACTCCAGGCTCCGCACAGCCCTCTCCCCTCCTGCCCCCGGCCCCCTCATCCCGCACTGCAGGCTCCGCGCAGCTCTCTCCCCTCCTGGCCATGGCCCCCTCATCCCGCACTGCAGGCTCCGCACAGCCCTCTCCCCTCCTGCCCCCGGCCCCCTCATCCCGCACTGCAGGCTCTGCGGGGGAGGAGTTTGGGGGGGATCAGACTGCACGGGGGGGAGAGGAGTTTGGGGGGGATCAGACTGCACGTGGGGAGGATCAGACTGCACGGGGCGGGGAGGAGTTTGGGGGGGGATCAGACTGCACGGGGGGGAGGATCAGACTCCACGGGGCGGAGAGGAGTTTGGGGGGGATCGGACTGCACGGGGCGGGGAGGAGTTTGGGGGGGATCAGACTGCACGGGGCGGGGAGGAGTTTGGGGGAGATCAGACTGCACGGGGGGGAGGATCAGACTGCACGGGGGGGGAGGAGTTTGGGGGGGATCGGACTGCACGGGGCGGGGAGGAGTTTGGGGGGATCAGACTGCACGGGGGGGAGAGGAGTTTGGGGGGATCAGACTGCACGGAGCGGGGAGGAGTTTGGGGGGATCAGACTGCACGGGGGGGAGGATCAGACTGCACGGAGCGGGGAGGAGTTTGGGGGGAGGATCAGACTGCACGGGGCAGGGAGGAGCTTTGGGGGGGATCAGACTGCACGGGGCGGACAGGAGTTTGGGGGGGATCAGACTGCACGGAGCGGGGAGGAGTTTGGGGGGGATCAGACTGCACGGGGGGGAGGATCAGACTGCACGGAGCGGGGAGGAGTTTGGGGGGAGGATCAGACGGCACGGGGCGGAGGGGAGTGTGGGGGGGATCAGACTGCACGGGGGGGAGAGGAGTTTGGGGGGGATCAGACTGCACGGAGCGGGGAGGAGTTTGGGGGGGATCAGACTGCACGGGGGGGAGGATCAGACTGCACGGAGCGGGGAGGAGTTTGGGGGGAGGATCAGACTGCACGGGGCGGAGGGGAGTGTGGGGGGGATCAGACTGCACGGGGGGGAGAGGAGTTTGGGGGGGATCAGACTGCACGGAGCGGGGAGGAGTTTGGGGGGGATCAGACTGCACGGGGGGGAGGATCAGACTGCACGGGGCGGGGAGGAGTATGGGGAGGGGTTCAGACTGCACGGGGCGGAGCGCAGTTTGGGGGGGATCAGACTGCACGGGGCGGGGAGGAGTTTTGGGGGAGATCAGACTGCACGGGGCGGGGAGGAGTTTGGGGGGATCGGACTGCACAGGGCGGGGAAGAGTTTGGGGGGGATCGGACTGCACGGGGCGGGGAGGAGTTTGGGGGGGATCAGACTGCACGGGGGGGAGGATCAGACTGCACGGGGGGGAGGAGTTTGGGGGGGATCGGACTGCACGGAGCGGGGAGGAGTTTGGGGGGATCATACTGCACGGGGGGAGAGGAATTTGGGGGGATCGCACTGCACGGGGCGGGGAAGAGTTTGGGGGGATCGGACTGCACGGGGCGGGGAGGAGTTTGGGGGGGATCAGACTGCACGGGGGGGAGGATCAGACTGCACGGGGCGGGGGGAAGTTTGGGGGGATCAGACTGCACGGGGGGGAGTAGTTTGAGGGGGGGGAGCAGACTGCACGGGGCGGGGAGGAGTTTGGGGGGATCAGACTGCACGGGGCGGGGAGGAGTTTGGGGGGGAAGGGTTGCCGCGGAGTCTCCTCTCCCGAGTGGGGGTGGGGCATCAGCTGCGAACGCTGCCGTCTCTGAGGCAGGAGCCCCGCCCAGCAATGGGGAGGGGCCGGATGAGGGGGAGTAGGGAAAGTAGCCGCAGTGGCTTGTGGGAAACTGAGTGCCCCTGTCCGCAGCTCCCATCGGCCATTGCAGGGCCAGGGCAGGCCCGGCGCTGTTCGGTTGGGCGGGTGCAGCGGAAGTGACATCACAACGGGGCATTGACCAGGGAGCGACGCGGTTGGTCCCGCGCTCGTGTCACTCCAAGTGTTAGCGACGCATCCTGGGACTTGTAGTTCTCATAGTGCGGCCTCCCGGGGCACGTCGCAGCGCGCCCCGCCCCTATCATAGCCCCGCCCCCCGGCATAGCCCCGCCCAGCGTGTTCTTAGTTCGGAATGGGGCATTTCTACCCTAAGAACAATCTTTTTTATTTGGAAATAACGGCCCTTAGCAGAGCAACAGTGCCGCTCGGTAGTCACCGGCGGTAATGCACGTGTAATTCCGTAGCGCCCCCACAGTGCCGCTCGGTGGTCATTGCGGGTAATGCACGTGTAATTCCGTAGCGCCTCCACAGTGCCGCTCGGTGGTCATTGCGGGTAATGCACGTGTAATTCCGTAGCGCCTCCACAGTGCCGCTCGGTGGTCATTGCCGGTAATGCACGTGTAATTCCATCGCCCCCAGCTGCTGTCCCTGCTCCGCACGCCACGTGGCCCCAGTCTTGCCCTTTGACAGCAGGCAAAGTAAGAAGCTCGTTATTTCCAGGCTCCGCGGAGCCCTCTCCCCTCCTGCCCATGGCCCCCTCATCCCGCACTCCAGGCTCCGCACAGCCCTCTCCCCTCCTGCCCCCGGCCCCCTCATCCCGCACTGCAGGCTCCGCGCAGCTCTCTCCCCTCCTGCCCATGGCCCCCTCATCCCGCACTGCAGGCTCCGCACAGCCCTCTCCCCTCCTGCCCCCGGCCCCCTCATCCCGCACTGCAGGCTCTGCGGGGGAGGAGTTTGGGGGGGATCAGACTGCACGGGGGGGAGAGGAGTTTGGGGGGGATCAGACTGCACGTGGGGAGGATCAGACTGCACGGGGCGGGGAGGAGTTTGGGGGGGGATCAGACTGCACGGGGGGGAGGATCAGACTCCACGGGGCGGAGAGGAGTTTGGGGGGCATCGGACTGCACGGGGCGGGGAGGAGTTTGGGGGGATCAGACTGCACGGGGGGGAGAGGAGTTTGGGGGGATCAGACTGCACGGAGCGGGGAGGAGTTTGGGGGGATCAGACTGCACGGGGGGGAGGATCAGACTGCACGGAGCGGGGAGGAGTTTGGGGGGAGGATCAGACTGCACGGGGCAGGGAGGAGCTTTGGGGGGGATCAGACTGCACGGGGCGGACAGGAGTTTGGGGGGGGATCAGACTGCACGGGGCGGAGGGGAGTGTGGGGGGGATCAGACTCCACGGGGGGGAGAGGAGTTTGGGGGGGATCAGACTGCACGGAGCGGGGAGGAGTTTGGGGGGGGATCAGACTGCACGGGGGGGAGGATCAGACTGCACGGGGCGGGGAGGAGTTTGGGGAGGGGTTCCGACTGCACGGGGCGGAGCGCAGTTTGGGGGGGATCAGACTGCACGGGGCGGGGAGGAGTTTTGGGGGAGATCAGACTGCACGGGGCGGGGAGGAGTTTGGGGGGATCGGACTGCACAGGGCGGGGAAGAGTTTGGGGGGGATCGGACTGCACGGGGCGGGGAGGAGTTTGGGGGGGATCAGACTGCACGGGGGGGAGGATCAGACTGCACGGGGGGGGAGGAGTTTGGGGGGGATCGGACTGCACGGGGCGGGGAGGGGTTTGGGGGCCCCAGTCTTGCCCTTTGACAGCAGGCAAAGTAAGAAGCTCGTTATTTCCAGGCTCCGCGCAGCCCTCTCCCCTCCTGCCCATGGCCCCCTCATCCCGCACACCAGGCTCCGCGCAGCCCTCTCCCCTCCTGCCCCCGGCCCCCTCATCCCACACACCAGGCTCCGCGCAGCCCTCTCCCCTCCTGCCCCCGGCCCCCTCATCCCACACACCAGGCTCCGCGCCAGGATCCCACACACAAACTTCTCCTCCTTAGACTTTTAGTTGTGGGGAACAAATTCTGGGGAGTCACTTCCACTTGGGGAATCATGTTTCATACTTGACTATGTTATCCCTACACTAAGGCTGGCCGAGAGACTGTCCCGGACTGATCGTAACAGACTGTTCTGTCCGCGAATGGGCTGAGAGTAAAGGGCGTGTTCGGAATCTGTGGCGCCCAATCTGAGGCTGTCCGAGGTGACTCTTAAGGGACTGCTCCGTGCGCCAATGGGCGGTGACTAAAGGCGTGTTCTGGGGCTGCTGGCGGCCAATAGGTTGTCCGGGGTGGATTATAACAGACTCTTCTGTCCGCGAATGGGCTGTGACTAAGGGGCGTGTTCTGAATCAGAGGCACCCAATAGGCTGACCCGGCTGCATCTTAACGGACAGCTCTGTCTGCGAATGCGGTGTGACTAGGGGGAATGACCTGCCACTGCTCTCGACCAATAGGCTGTCCGGGGTGGATCTTAATGGGCTGCTCTGTCCTCGAATTGTCTGTGACTTAGGGGTGGTTCCTGGCTGTGTGCCAGCCAATGGGCTTTCGGAAGACAGCCTTGGCGGAGGATAGTGTCGCCCAATGGGCTGTCAGCAAAGGGGATCCTGCCTCTGGTTCGGCCAATGGGCTGTCGCAGGGGGGCGTTGTCTGACTGGGCGGCCGGCGCCGCCATGACAGGAAGGTCCGAGGAGCGCGCGGGGGCGCGAGCGAATCCTGGGTCCGAGTGCGAAGCTGCCCCGCCCCCAGCCCGCCCCTTGTTGGTGTCTGGCCCGGGGGAGGAGGGGGCGCGAGGGAAGGTGGGGGAGCGGGCTGGGGGTGGGGTGTCTGGCCTGGGGGAGAAGGGGGCGCGAGGGAAGGTGGGGGAGCGGGCTGGGGGTGGGGTGTCTGGACAGGGGTGAGGTGTAGGAGCAGGCTGGGTGTGAGGGGCCGGGGGGGGTGCTCGGCACTGGGGGGGCAGGAGGGGGTGAGGGGCCGGGGGGGTGCTCGGCACTGGGGGGGCAGGAGGGGGTGAGGGGCCGGGGGGGTGCTCGGCACTGGGGGGGCAGGCGGGGGTGAGGGGCCGGGGGGTGCTCGGCACTGGGGGGGCAGGAGGGAGGGGGAGGGGCCGGGGGGGGCCTTGGCACTGGGGGGGGCAGGAGGGGACAGGGCGCGGGAGAGCGCAGGCGCGGGCGGCGCTGGCTGGGCGGGAAACTCCCGGGACGCTCGCGCCCACGAGGCGGGCGGGAAAACGCTGCGGGGGGCGCTGAGGGGCGGAGCCTGGGGGGCGGGGCGGGAGCTGGCAGTGACGTGGAGCCCCCCCCCCCCCCCGGCGCTGCTGCCTCCCCGGGGAGCAGCGCCCCTGTGACCCCCCCCAGGTGGTGCCGGGCGCGGGAGCTGACCCGGGCTCCAGTCACGTGGGTGTCTCGGGGAGGGGGGGCTGCGGGCCACCGGGGCCCGGGAGTGTCACGTGCCCCTTCCCCCCGCCGGGGAGCCGCGCGCCCTCGAGGGGTGGTTCCCGCGGGCGGGGCACGCACAGAACGTGTCCCGCACGCGGGGGGGCGGGGCGGCCTGAGCCCTGCTCCCCGCGCTGCTCGCTGTCTGGGGGCGGGGCCGGGTGCCCGCTGAATCCCCCCTGTGCCCGGGGGGGGGGGCAGTTCGGCGGGGGGCGCTGTGGGGGGGGATGCTCTGGCCCTGGCTGCCCGCAGTGCCGCCCAGTGCCCGGCTGTGCCTCCTGCAGAGGCCGAGAGCGTCCTGGGTGGGGGCGTGTGGGGAGAGGGGGGGAGTGGCTGAGAATTGGGGGGCAAACAGGTGACAGACAAACCAACCGACAGAAAAGCCTCCCTGCCTGGCCCCCAGCTGAGCGGAGAAACGTCCCCCTGGCGCCAGAGCACTGCAGGGCCCAGCCTAGTCGCTTTGTGCGCTCCAGCCCCACGGCGTGGGGAGGGGGCGACGGTGGAGGAGCCCCAAGCACCCAGGCCTTAGGTTCCCCACCCGCCTTCTAAGCACTGAGCATTTTAGGCCTGGCTGGACTAGAGAAGGGGGCACCAGGGGAGTTGCCGCTGAAGGCGCGCGGCCGCGCACAAACACCCCTCTGCCGCCCACCTCCCTTGCGGAGCCTTGCAGCGGCACTCGCCTTCCTGCTGGCCGGGGAATGGCGCGGTTGTTTTCCTGATCTGGTGGAGGGCGGCTGCCCCGTTGTGTCCCTGCTGGGGCAGCCTCGCCCCACCTCCAGCTGCGATTGGGGCTTCTGTTTGTTTCTGTTCATACAGTTTGCTGCAGTTTTCCATCCCCGAGGACCTGCGTGAAGCTGGTCCGACCAGAGATACGGGGATCGATTTTTAAGAGTAAGAGGTTTTGTTTTTAAAGCAGGGGTGAGGAACCTAATACCCCAGCTCACGTGAGTGTGGCCCTCGAGACTCAAGGTTCCCACACTAACGCTCTAGCTCCCCTCCAGATTGGTGATAGAAATGTAGCCGTGTTAGCCTGGGGTAGTTGAAGCAAAATGCAGGACAATGTAGCACTTTAAAGACTAACAAGATGGTTTATTAGATGATGAGCTTTCGTGGGCCAGACCCACTTCCTCAGATCAAATAGTGGAAGAAAGTAGTCACAACCGTATATACCAAAGGATACAATTAAAAAAAAGAACAAATATGAAAAGGACAAATCACATTGCAGAACAGGAGGGGGATGCGGTGGGGGGGAGGGGGAAGGAAGGTAAGTGTCTGTGAATTGATGATATTAGAGGTAGGGAGAGTGGGATGTTTGTGAGTTAATGGTATTAGAGGTGATAATTGGGGAAACTATCTTGGTAATGGGTGAGATAACAAACATTTGAACTAAGTCCTTGTTGGAAAGTGTCGAATTTTAACATGAATGACAGTTCAGAGGATTCCCTTTCAAGTGCAGATGTAAAAGGTCTTTGTAGCAGAATGCAGGTGGTCAAGTCATTGAGAGAGCGTCCTTTCTGGTTAAAATGGCAAGAAACTGTTTTCTCTTTGTGATCTTGTCTGATATCTGTTTTGTGGGCATTAATCCTTTGGCGAAGTGTCTGAGATGTTTGTCCAATGTACATAGCAGACGGACACTTTCGGCACACGATAGCATAGATTATATTTCTGGATGCGCAGGAATATGTGTTCTTGATCTTATAACTCACTTGGTTGGGTCCAATAATGGTATCAGCAGAATGAATATGTGGACAAAGCTGGCAACGGGGTTTGTTGCAAGGGAAGGTACCAGGGTTGGTATTAGTGTGGTATGTCCTGTGGTGGTTGGTAAGAATGATCTTGAGGTTAGGTGGTTGTCTATAGGAGACTATGGGTCTGTCTCCCAGAGCCTCTTTGAGTATGGTATCCTGTTCCAATATAGGCTGTAGTTTATTGATAATGTGTTGGACAGGTTTAAGTTGGGGGTTGTAGGTGATGACAAGTGGTGTTCTATTGTTGGTTTTCTTGGGTCTGTCTTGAAGTAGATGGTTTCTAGGTATTCGTCTGGCTCTTTCAATTTGCTTTTTTATTTCTCTGGGTGGCCAGATTGGAGCAGACAAATTCTGCTAGCCTGCCCCGCCCCGCCCCCCGCCCCCCCCTCCTCACAAGGGAAGCCTTGTGTGCGAGGGGAATGTGGGAAGCCTCTTCCTCCTTCTCAGTTGGGGCATGTGTTAATGCGGATGGTGGGGTTTGGGATTTTTTTTTCTTCACACTTGTGTGTAGGGTTGCCAGGTGTCTAGCACTGAGCCAGACAGCCCGGTAGTTGCACTTTTTGTCCGGTAAATAAATTTAGAAAATACCGGACATACAAAATGTCCAGTATTTTCTGCTTTTCCTCTGTGCCCAGCAGAAATAAGCCGGGGCGGGGAGATTGGCTGACTAATTAAAGGGGTCACAACTGGATTTTGCTCAACAAAAATGTTCCTGGTGGGGTTTTTTTGTTTGGTTGGCTTCTTTCCCTCAACAAAAATTTTCCTGGCGCCTTTTTTTTTTTTTTTTTTTTGCTGAAACCATCTGGCAACCCTACTAGTGTGTGCCTTCCGCCCCCCCCAATAAGGTTCCCCACCCCGTCTGAAAGCGAGAGTTGGGAGAACAGGTTACCTTGCGTTCCTGTGTCCTTATAAGGAAGTTGAAGGCTACTATAAAATCCCCCCTCATGGTCTCCTCTTCAGACTAAAGAAACCTAAATCCCTCAGCCTCTTCATAGAGCAATTGCTCCAGCCCCCTAATCGTTTTGGTTGTCCTCTGCTGGACCCTCTCCAATGTGTCCACATCCCTTCTGTAGTGGGGGGCCCAGAACTGGACACAGTACTCCAGATGTGGCCCCACCAAAGCCGAATAAAGGGGAATAATGACATCTCTGGATCTACTGGCAATGCTCCTCTTAATGCAACCTAATATGCCATTAGCCTTCTTGGCTACAAGGGCACACTGTTGACTCATCTCCAGCTTCTCATCCACTGTAACCCCCAGGTCCTGTCTGCAGAACTACTACTTAACTGGTTGGTCCCCAGCTTGTAACTATGCTTGGGATTCTTCCATCCCAAGTGCAGGACTGTACACTTGTCCTTGTTGAACCTCATCAGATTTCTTGTGGCCCAATCCTCCAATTTGTCTAAGTCATTCTGGACCCTATCTCCGCCCTTAGGCATCTTTTAGCCTTTTTGTTCTATTATTGTTTTTCTATTTGGTACTAGAAAATCAAACTTTCCTCCTGCTTGGGCCTCAAGTTTCACTCCAGCAGCCCTTCCACAAGTAGAATCGTCTGCAAAATAAAATGTCAGGGCTACCGTCATTAAGGTGCTTGTCCCTGTAAGGACATGTGACTGAACTGGTTGTTCAGAAGGTTTCTGGTGAATTGGTTTATGCACAGGTATGCCTCCCGTTCTTCTTTAACCACCGCAGTCTCTTGTTTTTGTCCGGAAGCAAATTCTCTGCCAAGCCACCTTTTTTCCCTTTCATGTAATTGTCTGCTCTTTCGTTCGGTGTGGTAGACTTGTTCTAGTGTGGCATTAGACAACCGAGCCACAGAAAAGTCTGCCTTGGTACCACTGAGTACCGGCCCAGACCAAAGTAGCTTTCAGACACCTTAAGAGAGTCTTGATTTGCAATTCTCCCCTTTCTTCTCCTTGGATTTTCAACTAGGAAAGTGTGCTAATCATCTGCTTTTGCGGAAAAACTTGCCAGCTGTCTACACTGGCCGCTTGAATTTCCGCAAAAGCACTGACGATCTCATGTAAGATTGTCAGTGCTTCTGCGGGAATACTATGCTGCTCCCGTTCGGGCAAAAGTCTTTTTCCGAAAGACTTCTGCGCAAAAGGGCCAGTGTAGACAGCAGAGAGTTCTTTTCCGCAAAAAAGCCCCGATGGCGAAAATGGCGATTGGGGCTTTTTTGCAGAAAAGCGCGTCTAGATTGGCCACGGACGCTTTTCCGTAAAAAGTTTACATACCCAGTATCTTGTGAAGAACTTGTCACCTCAGCACAGGGTCCCGGGGCGGGCTTTACCATAAGGGACCCGGAGAGATCATCTAGGCCAGCTGGAGGGGGCAGGGCAGGGGAGGGGAGAGGAGGGGAGAGGAGAGGAGAGGAGAGGAGGTTGGCCACTGAAAATGTTGCAGTATTAATTTTCCTTTTATTTGACTTCATATCAAACAAATATTTACAGTTTAAATGACCTTGTTAATTCTCCCTTGTGTTAGTACTCTTTCTTCCAGAACGTTTTAAAAACACAGACGAGACATGTCTTCGCCTGGGTGGCAGGCATCCGAAGAAGGGCACGTGACCTCGATCTTGGAGCACGAGACAAAACTCACTCCGCTCCTGGAGGGGAAATGTTAGAGGCAACACTGGGCTCCAGTGAGCAGCAGCCAGGTGACGCACGTGTCTGTCCTTTCCACACATCTAGGGTGGCCTAGCTCCTAACCGTTCTCTGTCTCTTTTTCGGTCCCTGTAGACTTGGAGGAGATGAGAGGCTGGCCATGTGGTGGCAGAGACCGAAAGGAGCCACCCTCCCGAGACCCTGCCGGCAGATGGAAACCAGACAGCGATCTATGGAAGAAGAGCAAATAGCAATTGGCTCAAGGTAAGTATCGAGGGAGGGCCGCACAGACGTTTGCGAGCGTGGTACGGGTCCCTGAGAAAAGGCCCTCTGGCTCGTGGTGGAAGAACTTGAAAATACGAAGTACAAAAGTCACAGTGTTGTACTTAAAAGAAGTACTCGGGATCTTTTTCAGAGGGATAAGGCAACACGCCACATTTATTGATCACACACACACACATTAATTTATATATATATATATATTTACCACATGCATATGATAAGTATTGATTATTCTGTGTCACTCACTCTCACACACACACACACACACACACACACGTGCACAAGCACACTCCGTCTTGCTGTTGTTACCAACTTGTTGCTCCCCTTAACTTCACTGGCCAGGTGAGTTAGATGGGGGAGGGGTGGAGCCGGGCTTCTGCTGATCCGGATCGATGCTCCGATGGTGACAAGATGAGACCCGGAGTCCTCTGCAAGACAACTCACTTTTATAGCAGCTTCCCTCTTATGCAAATATATCCCAGATTCAAAATCTGGGTCTGTGTCCTTTGGTCCCTTTGTGGGTGCTGTCTGTTAAGAGAGGGTGTTTTCCAAAGAAGGTGCTTGCTTCTAATCCCCAAGGCCTTCAATATGTCTGCTCTTCTTTCTTGAGCCCTCTTGACACCTTGGGTCTGGCTTCTACCCCCTTTTCAACTGGTGTAGCTCTCTGGAGGTGCTTGGCTCCCAAGTGTTACTCATTCACACCTCGTTCATTCAACTGGGCAATTGATTACAGAGTGGGGGGAGAGAGTGGGGGAAAGATCTTATTCTACTCCTAGCAAATGACATTTTTACCTCTTTAACTATATACTCTGTATTAGAACCCTATGTAGAAAACTAAGTTACAAGGTTATATGGATTCAAGTTCTAATACAAAGTGACAAGGTCATATGGATTAATACAAAGTTACAAGGTTATATGGAGAGGCACAGTGTCAAGTCATATGAAGTACATAGGTTTATCTACAACAGAAACTGAACACCGATTTTTGTATTTTTAAAAATGTCATTAATTCCCCCCCCCCACCCGCCACCCTCCCCGAATCTCCTGGCTGGCGATACTTAACGTGTCTAGGATCATACGGAAAACTAAGTGAGTAGGCTGCCAATTGACCTAGCGTCACGCATGCCGAGAGTTGGCAAAACTGGGATTGAAATAAAGACTTGGTCTCCCAGCAGCACCGAGGAGCCCCAGCCATGGATTAGGGCCTCGTGGGAATAGTTGTCTCCTAATTGATCTAATCTTTGGCTTTTGAGTTTGATATTATTGGTGAGTCCTTCTAGGCGACTGTTACTCGGCGTGCATGCGTGCGCACGTAAGTATGAGTGCAAGTGTGTGCGTCCGCAAGTGTCCATTTGCGTGTGTGTGCACGTGCCTGCGTGCGGGCAGATTGAGCAGATGCGTGTGTGGGCATCTGAGCGAGGGCACGAGTGGGCGCCCAGGCGTGTTAATCTGTTAATTCGCGTTTGTGAGTGTGTACACGCATCCCTGCGTGTGAGCATTTGGCAGGGTGAGTGGCTGTTGCACGGGCGTGTGCGTCTGACGTGTGCCAGTCAGACGGTGCCCTGGCAGCAGTAGCTCCTGGAAAGCGACACCCCTCCCCTCCCATCTGGAGCATGCAACTGGGATGAGAGGGGCAGGGAAGAGTAGCACTGCTGCAGCGCGTTTCAGCACGAGGCCCTAACTGCCGCGCGGTAGCTGCTCCTTTTGTATCCGACGTGGGGCAACAAGGAGCGGCCTCGCATCATGCCGGCGCCACGTGCGTTCAGTCCCACGGACCGGAAGTGACGTTTGCTCGGTCCACAGCCTGACAGCAACCGACTGGGAACCGTGACCGGAAGGTGCCCAGGTACGAGCGCTCAGCTGGTGCCAGGTCAGCGGGTGGTAGGCAGGAGACACGGGGCCAGGCGGGACGGGTTCAGACACGGGGTGCCTGGCTGGGACAGCGACTGGGGTTGGAGGTTTCCTGCGGCGGTGCAGCCAGCGTAGGCCACCAGCTCCCGTGGTACGTGGGGCAGAGGAAGGACAGCAGAGCGGAGGCTGGAACCGCTCCGACAAGGCACCACTCTGCTTATGGTTGCCAGGTGTCCGGTTTTGAACTGGACGGTCCAGGCTTTCAGCTTTTTCTTCGGGGAAACAAATTGAGAAAATATAAATGTCCGCGAAAGCGGCAAGGAGTTCTGTGCCACAGGACTCCTCGCTGCTTTTGCAGATTCAGACTAACGCGGCTACTCCTCTGATAAATGTCTGGTATTTTCTAAATCAGATGGAATGCAGATTGTGATGTCATGTCAGGCGTGTCTGGTATTTTGGTGAAACCATCTGGCAACCCTAGCTCTGCTCCTTGCTTGGCCGGGGTGGCGCCCTGCCTCTGTGGCAGGCCCTGACGTCACAGGGAGCGTGTTCCCCAGGAAATCCGGGCAGTGCAGCGGCTTCCGGTCCGCGCCACCCGGCCCCAAGGGAGAGGCGGCGGGAGGCGGCAGCGAGGTCAGAGCGTGACGCTGCCCCGCCCGGATCTCAGCCCTTGGGCGCCCCAGTGTGCACCCCGCCCGGCCGGGCCGCTCCCCTGTAGCTCCGCCCCCAGCACTGCGCCCGCTGCCTCGTGGCCCGGCTCGGTGCGAAGCTGCCACTGCCGGCTACGAACAGCAGCGCACTGCTAGTGACGTCATTGCCCTGGCGCGGTGCATGCAAATGATGGAACGCGGGGCACGTTCTATCGGCTCCCCGGCGAGTGACACGTGGGTTTGTGGGGCACACAGACGGGTCCCAGGCTCCGTCATTAATGGCAGGGGCGTGGCCTGGTCTGGGGGCGGGGCCACTGACCGGCAGGAACTCAGCTGGGACACAGAAGTGAGCGGCAGAAAACTCCTCGGGGTCTCCGGAAAATCCTCGCGCGGCCCCTCTGGGCTTGTGAACGGGACGCAGCAGAGGCAGCCGCCCCCCCCTCCCCCCCCACCCGCCTCACGCTCCCCGCTGCACTTTCGAAGGCAACAGCAGCATCAGCCTGTCCCGCTGCCAGTCCCCACACAAGCCGGCTGGGAAATTTGGTGTTGGGGGGAGCAGACTGCATGGGGGGGAGAGGAGTTTGGTGGTGGTGGGGGATCAGACTGCATGGGGCGGGGAGGAGTTTGGGGGGTAGGGGATCAGACTGCACGGGGGGGAGGAGTTTGGGGGGGATCAGACTGCACGGGGGGAGGAGTTTTGTGGGGGGTAGGAGATCAGACTGCACGGGGCGAGGAGTTTGGGGGGGATCAGACTGCACGGGGGGAGGAGTTTGGGGGGGGAGCAGACTGCACGGGGCGGAGAGGAGTTTGGGGGGGAGCAGACTGCACGGGGCGGAGAGGAGTTTGGTGGGGGGGATCAGACTGCACGGGGCGGGGAGGAGTTTGGTGGGAATCAGACTGCACGGGGTGGGGAGGAGTTGGGGGGAGCAGACTGCACGGGGTGGGGAGCAGTTTGGGGGGGATCAGACTGCACGGGGTGGGGAGCAGTTTGGGGGGGATCAGACTGCACGGGGGGGAGGAGTTTGGAGGGGGATCAGACTGCACGGGGCAGAGAGGAGTTTGGTGGTGAGGGGGAGCAGACTGCACGGGGCGGGGAGGAGTTGGGGGGAGCAGACTGCACGGGGCGGAGAGCACTTTGGTGGGGGGGAGCGGACTGCACGGGGGGGAGGAGCTTGGGGGGGATCGGACTGCACGGGGCGGGGAGGACTTTGGGAGGGGATCGGACTGCACGGGGCGGAGAGGAGGTTGGGGGGGATCGGACTGCACGCGGCGGAGAGAAATTTTGGGGGTGATCAGTCTGCAGGGGGCGGGGAGGAGTTTGGGGAGGGGAGCAGACTGCACGGGGCGGGGAGGAGTTTGGAGGGAGCAGACTGCACGGGGCGGAGAGGAATTTGGGGGCGGTTCAGACTGCACGGGGCGGAGAGGAATTTGGGGGGGTTCACACTGCATTGGGCGGGGAGGAGTTTGGTGGGGGGGAGGAGACTGCACGGGGCGGGGAGGAGTTTGGTGGGGGGGAGCAGACTGCACGGGGCGGGGAGGAGTTTGGGGGGTTCAGACTGCACGGGGCGGGGAGGAGTTTGGGGGGTTCAGACTGCACGGGGCGGGGAGGAGTTTGGGGAGGAGGGGTTGCCGCGGAGTCTCCTCTCCCGAGTGGGGGCGGGGCATCAGCTAAGGACGCTGCCGTCTCTGAGGCAGGAGCCCCGCCCAACAATGGGGAGGGGCGGGATGAGGGGGAGTAGGGAAAGTAGCCGCAGTGGCTTGTGGGAAACTGAGTGCCCCTGTCCGCAGCTCCCATCGGCCATTGCAGGGCCAGGGCAGGCCCGGCGCTGTTCGGTTGGGCGGGTGCAGCGGAAGTGACATCACAACGGGGCATTGACCAGGGAGCGACGCGGTTGGTCCCGCGCTCGTGTCACTCCAAGTGTTAGCGACGCATCCTGGGACTTGTAGTTCTCAGAGTGCGGCCTCCCGGGGCACGTCGCAGCACGCCCCGCCCCTATCATAGCCCCGCCCCCCGGCATAGCCCCGTCCAGCGTGTTCGTAGTTCGGAATGGGGCATTTCTACCCTAAGAACAATCTTTTTTATTTGGAAATAACGGCCCTTAGCAGAGCAACAGTGCCGCTCGGTGGTCATTGCCGGTAATGCACGTGTAATTCCGAAGCGCCTCCACAGTGCCGCTCGGTGGTCATTGCGGGTAATGCACGTGTAATTCCGTAGCGCCTCCACAGTGCCGCTCGGTGGTCATTGCGGGTAATGCACGTGTAATTCCGTAGCGCCTCCACAGTGCCGCTCGGTGGTCATTGCCGGTAATGCACGTGTAATTCCGAAGCGCCTCCACAGTGCCGCTCGGTGGTCATTGCGGGTAATGCACGTGTAATTCCGTAGCGCCTCCACAGTGCCGCTCGGTGGTCATTGCGGGTAATGCACGTGTAATTCCGTAGCGCCTCCACAGTGCCGCTCGGTGGTCATTGCGGGTAATGCACGTGTAATTCCGTAGCGCCTCCACAGTGCCGCTCGGTGGTCATTGCGGGTAATGCACGTGTAATTCCGTAGCGCCTCCACAGTGCCGCTCGGTGGTCATTGCCGGTAATGCACGTGTAATTCCATCGCCCCCAGCTGCTGTCCCTGCTCCGCACGCCACGTGGCCCCAGTCTTGCCCTTTGACAGCAGGCAAAGTAAGAAGCTCGTTATTTCCAGGCTCCGCGGAGCCCTCTCCCCTCCTGCCCATGGCCCCCTCATCCCGCACTCCAGGCTCCGCACAGCCCTCTCCCCTCCTGCCCCCGGCCCCCTCATCCCGCACTGCAGGCTCCGCGCAGCTCTCTCCCCTCCTGCCCATGGCCCCCTCATCCCGCACTGCAGGCTCCGCACAGCCCTCTCCCCTCCTGCCCCCGGCCCCCTCATCCCGCACTGCAGGCTCTGCGGGGGAGGAGTTTGGGGGGGATCAGACTGCACGGGGGGGAGAGGAGTTTGGGGGGGATCAGACTGCACGTGGGGAGGATCAGACTGCACGGGGCGGGGAGGAGTTTGGGGGGGGATCAGACTGCACGGGGGGGAGGATCAGACTCCACGGGGCGGAGAGGAGTTTGGGGGGCATCGGACTGCACGGGGCGGGGAGGAGTTTGGGGGGATCAGACTGCACGGGGGGGAGAGGAGTTTGGGGGGATCAGACTGCACGGAGCGGGGAGGAGTTTGGGGGGGGATCAGACTGCACGGGGGGGAGGATCAGACTGCACGGAGCGGGGAGGAGTTTGGGGGGAGGATCAGACTGCACGGGGCAGGGAGGAGCTTTGGGGGGGATCAGACTGCACGGGGCGGACAGGAGTTTGGGGGGGGATCAGACTGCACGGGGCGGAGGGGAGTGTGGGGGGGATCAGACTCCACGGGGGGGAGAGGAGTTTGGGGGGGATCAGACTGCACGGAGCGGGGAGGAGTTTGGGGGGGGATCAGACTGCACGGGGGGGAGGATCAGACTGCACGGGGCGGGGAGGAGTTTGGGGAGGGGTTCAGACTGCACGGGGCGGAGCGCAGTTTGGGGGGGATCAGACTGCACGGGGCGGGGAGGAGTTTTGGGGGAGATCAGACTGCACGGGGCGGGGAGGAGTTTGGGGGGATCGGACTGCACAGGGCGGGGAAGAGTTTGGGGGGGATCGGACTGCACGGGGCGGGGAGGAGTTTGGGGGGGATCAGACTGCACGGGGCGGGGAGGAGTTTGGGGGGGATCAGACTGCACGGGGGGGAGGATCAGACTGCACGGGGGGGGAGGAGTTTGGGGGGGATCGGACTGCACGGGGCGGGGAGGAGTTTGGAGGGATCAGACTGCACGGGGGGGAGAGGAGTTTGGGGGGATCAGACTGCACGGAGCGGGGAGGAGTTTGGGGGGATCAGACTGCACGGGGGGGAGGATCAGACTGCACGGAGCGGGGAGGAGTTTGGGGGGAGGATCAGACTGCACGGGGCAGGGAGGAGCTTTGGGGGGATCAGACTGCACGGGGCGGACAGGAGTTTGGGGGGGGGATCAGACTGCACGGGGCGGAGGGGAGTGTGGGGGGGATCAGACTGCACGGGGGGGAGAGGAGTTTGGGGGGGATCAGACTGCACGGAGCGGGGAGGAGTTTGGGGGGGATCAGACTGCACGGGGGGGAGGATCAGACTGCACGGGGCGGGGAGGAGTATGGGGAGGGGTTCAGACTGCACGGGGCGGAGCGCAGTTTGGGGGGGATCAGACTGCACGGGGCGGGGAGGAGTTTTGGGGGAGATCAGACTGCACGGGGCGGGGAGGAGTTTGGGGGGATCGGACTGCACAGGGCGGGGAAGAGTTTGGGGGGGATCGGACTGCACGGGGCGGGGAGGAGTTTGGGGGGGATCAGACTGCACGGGGCGGGGAGGAGTTTGGGGGGGATCAGACTGCACGGGGGGGAGGATCAGACTGCACGGGGGGAGGAGTTTGGGGGGGATCGGACTGCACGGAGCGGGGAGGAGTTTGGGGGGATCATACTGCACGGGGGGAGAGGAATTTGGGGGGATCGCACTGCACGGGGCGGGGAAGAGTTTGGGGGGATCGGACTGCACGGGGCGGGGAGGAGTTTGGGGGGGATCAGACTGCACGGGGGGGAGGATCAGACTGCACGGGGCGGGGGGAAGTTTGGGGGGATCAGACTGCACGGGGGGGAGTAGTTTGAGGGGGGATCAGACTGCACGGGGCGGGGAGGAGTTTGGGGGGATCAGACTGCACGGGGCGGGGAGGAGTTTGGGGGGGAAGGGTTGCCGCGGAGTCTCCTCTCCCGAGTGGGGGTGGGGCATCAGCTGCGAACGCTGCCGTCTCTGAGGCAGGAGCCCCGCCCAGCAATGGGGAGGGGCCGGATGAGGGGGAGTAGGGAAAGTAGCCGCAGTGGCTTGTGGGAAACTGAGTGCCCCTGTCCGCAGCTCCCATCGGCCATTGCAGGGCCAGGGCAGGCCCGGCGCTGTTCGGTTGGGCGGGTGCAGCGGAAGTGACATCACAACGGGGCATTGACCAGGGAGCGACGCGGTTGGTCCCGCGCTCGTGTCACTCCAAGTGTTAGCGACGCATCCTGGGACTTGTAGTTCTCATAGTGCGGCCTCCCGGGGCACGTCGCAGCGCGCCCCGCCCCTATCATAGCCCCGCCCCCCGGCATAGCCCCGCCCAGCGTGTTCTTAGTTCGGAATGGGGCATTTCTACCCTAAGAACAATCTTTTTTATTTGGAAATAACGGCCCTTAGCAGAGCAACAGTGCCGCTCGGTAGTCACCGGCGGTAATGCACGTGTAATTCCGTAGCGCCCCCACAGTGCCGCTCGGTGGTCATTGCGGGTAATGCACGTGTAATTCCGAAGCGCCTCCACAGTGCCGCTCGGTGGTCATTGCGGGTAATGCACGTGTAATTCCGTAGCGCCCCCACAGTGCCGCTCGGTGGTCATTGCGGGTAATGCACGTGTGATTCCGAAGCGCCTCCACAGTGCCGCTCGGTGGTCATTGCGGGTAATGCACGTGTAATTCCGTAGCGCCCCCACAGTGCCGCTCGGTGGTCATTGCGGGTAATGCACGTGTAATTCCATCGCCCCCAGCTGCTGTCCCTGCTCCGCACGCCACGTGGCCCCAGTCTTGCCCTTTGACAGCAGGCAAAGTAAGAAGCTCGTTATTTCCAGGCTCCGCGCAGCCCTCTCCCCTCCTGCCCGCGGCCCCCTCATCCCACACACCAGGCTCCGCGCAGCCCTCTCCCCTCCTGCCCCCGGCCCCCTCATCCCGCACACGAGGCTCCGCGCAGCCCTCTCCCCTCCTGCCCCCGGCCCCCTCATCCCACACACCAGGCTCCGCGCCAGGATCCCACACACAAACTTCTCCTCCTTAGACTTTTAGTTGTGGGGAACAAATTCTGGGGAGTCACTTCCACTTGGGGAATCATGTTTCATACTTGACTATGTTATCCCTACACTAAGGCTGGCCGAGAGACTGTCCCGGACTGATCGTAACAGACTGTTCTGTCCGCGAATGGGCTGAGAGTAAAGGGCGTGTTCGGAATCTGTGGCGCCCAATCTGAGGCTGTCCGAGGTGACTCTTAAGGGACTGCTCCGTGCGCCAATGGGCGGTGACTAAAGGCGTGTTCTGGGGCTGCTGGCGGCCAATAGGTTGTCCGGGGTGGATTATAACAGACTCTTCTGTCCGCGAATGGGCTGTGACTAAGGGGCGTGTTCTGAATCAGAGGCACCCAATAGGCTGACCCGGCTGCATCTTAACGGACAGCTCTGTCTGCGAATGCGGTGTGACTAGGGGGAATGACCTGCCACTGCTCTCGACCAATAGGCTGTCCGGGGTGGATCTTAATGGGCTGCTCTGTCCTCGAATTGTCTGTGACTTAGGGGTGGTTCCTGGCTGTGTGCCAGCCAATGGGCTTTCGGAAGACAGCCTTGGCGGAGGATAGTGTCGCCCAATGGGCTGTCAGCAAAGGGGATCCTGCCTCTGGTTCGGCCAATGGGCTGTCGCAGGGGGGCGTTGTCTGACTGGGCGGCCGGCGCCGCCATGACAGGAAGGTCCGAGGAGCGCGCGGGGGCGCGAGCGAATCCTGGGTCCGAGTGCGAAGCTGCCCCGCCCCCAGCCCGCCCCTTGTTGGTGTCTGGCCCGGGGGAGGAGGGGGCGCGAGGGAAGGTGGGGGAGCGGGCTGGGGGTGGGGTGTCTGGCCTGGGGGAGAAGGGGGCGCGAGGGAAGGTGGGGGAGCGGGCTGGGGGTGGGGTGTCTGGACAGGGGTGAGGTGTAGGAGCAGGCTGGGTGTGAGGGGCCGGGGGGGGGTGCTCGGCACTGGGGGGGCAGGAGGGGGTGAGGGGCCGGGGGGGTGCTCGGCACTGGGGGGGCAGGAGGGGGTGAGGGGCCGGGGGGGTGCTCGGCACTGGGGGGGCAGGAGGGGGTGAGGGGCCGGGGGGGTGCTCGGCACTGGGGGGGCAGGCGGGGGTGAGGGGCCGGGGGGTGCTCGGCACTGGGGGGGCAGGAGGGGGTGAGGGGCCGGGGGGGTGCTCGGCACTGGGGGGGCAGGAGGGAGGGGGAGGGGCCGGGGGGGGCCTTGGCACTGGGGGGGGCAGGAGGGGACAGGGCGCGGGAGAGCGCAGGCGCGGGCGGCGCTGGCTGGGCGGGAAACTCCCGGGACGCTCGCGCCCACGAGGCGGGCGGGAAAACGCTGCGGGGGGCGCTGAGGGGCGGAGCCTGGGGGGCGGGGCGGGAGCTGGCAGTGACGTGGAGCCCCCCCCCCCCGGCGCTGCTGCTGCCTCCCCGGGGAGCAGCGCCCCTGTGACCCCCCCCCAGGTGGTGCCGGGCGCGGGAGCTGACCCGGGCTCCAGTCACGTGGGTGTCTCGGGGAGGGGGGGCTGCGGGCCACCGGGGCCCGGGAGTGTCACGTGCCCCTTCCCCCCGCCGGGGAGCCGCGCGCCCTCGAGGGGTGGTTCCCGCGGGCGGGGCACGCACAGAACGTGTCCCGCACGCGGGGGGGCGGGGCGGCCTGAGCCCTGCTCCCCGCGCTGCTCGCTGTCTGGGGGCGGGGCCGGGTGCCCGCTGAATCCCCCCTGTGCCCGGGGGGGGGGGGGCAGTTCGGCGGGGGGCGCTGTGGGGGGGGATGCTCTGGCCCTGGCTGCCCGCAGTGCCGCCCAGTGCCCGGCTGTGCCTCCTGCAGAGGCCGAGAGCGTCCTGGGTGGGGGCGTGTGGGGAGAGGGGGGGAGTGGCTGAGAATTGGGGGGCAAACAGGTGACAGACAAACCAACCGACAGAAAAGCCTCCCTGCCTGGCCCCCAGCTGAGCGGAGAAACGTCCCCCTGGCGCCAGAGCACTGCAGGGCCCAGCCTAGTCGCTTTGTGCGCTCCAGCCCCACGGCGTGGGGAGGGGGCGACGGTGGAGGAGCCCCAAGCACCCAGGCCTTAGGTTCCCCACCCGCCTTCTAAGCCCTGAGCATTTTAGGCCTGGCTGGACTAGAGAAGGGGGCACCAGGGGAGTTGCCGCTGAAGGCGCGCGGCCGCGCACAAACACCCCTCTGCCGCCCACCTCCCTTGCGGAGCCTTGCAGCGGCACTCGCCTTCCTGCTGGCCGGGGAATGGCGCGGTTGTTTTCCTGATCTGGTGGAGGGCGGCTGCCCCGTTGTGTCCCTGCTGGGGCAGCCTCGCCCCACCTCCAGCTGCGATTGGGGCTTCTGTTTGTTTCTGTTCATACAGTTTGCTGCAGTTTTCCATCCCCGAGGACCTGCGTGAAGCTGGTCCGACCAGAGATACGGGGATCGATTTTTAAGAGTAAGAGGTTTTGTTTTTAAAGCAGGGGTGAGGAACCTAATACCCCAGCTCACGTGAGTGTGGCCCTCGAGACTCAAGGTTCCCACACTAACGCTCTAGCTCCCCTCCAGATTGGTGATAGAAATGTAGCCGTGTTAGCCTGGGGTAGTTGAAGCAAAATGCAGGACAATGTAGCACTTTAAAGACTAACAAGATGGTTTATTAGATGATGAGCTTTCGTGGGCCAGACCCACTTCCTCAGATCAAATAGTGGAAGAAAGTAGTCACAACCGTATATACCAAAGGATACAATTAAAAAAAAGAACAAATATGAAAAGGACAAATCACATTGCAGAACAGGAGGGGGATGCGGTGGGGGGGAGGGGGAAGGAAGGTAAGTGTCTGTGAATTGATGATATTAGAGGTAGGGAGAGTGGGATGTTTGTGAGTTAATGGTATTAGAGGTGATAATTGGGGAAACTATCTTGGTAATGGGTGAGATAACAAACATTTGAACTAAGTCCTTGTTGGAAAGTGTCGAATTTTAACATGAATGACAGTTCAGAGGATTCCCTTTCAAGTGCAGATGTAAAAGGTCTTTGTAGCAGAATGCAGGTGGTCAAGTCATTGAGAGAGCGTCCTTTCTGGTTAAAATGGCAAGAAACTGTTTTCTCTTTGTGATCTTGTCTGATATCTGTTTTGTGGGCATTAATCCTTTGGCGAAGTGTCTGAGATGTTTGTCCAATGTACATAGCAGACGGACACTTTCGGCACACGATAGCATAGATTATATTTCTGGATGCGCAGGAATATGTGTTCTTGATCTTATAACTCACTTGGTTGGGTCCAATAATGGTATCAGCAGAATGAATATGTGGACAAAGCTGGCAACGGGGTTTGTTGCAAGGGAAGGTACCAGGGTTGGTATTAGTGTGGTATGTCCTGTGGTGGTTGGTAAGAATGATCTTGAGGTTAGGTGGTTGTCTATAGGAGACTATGGGTCTGTCTCCCAGAGCCTCTTTGAGTATGGTATCCTGTTCCAATATAGGCTGTAGTTTATTGATAATGTGTTGGACAGGTTTAAGTTGGGGGTTGTAGGTGATGACAAGTGGTGTTCTATTGTTGGTTTTCTTGGGTCTGTCTTGAAGTAGATGGTTTCTAGGTATTCGTCTGGCTCTTTCAATTTGCTTTTTTATTTCTCTGGGTGGCCAGATTGGAGCAGACAAATTCTGCTAGCCTGCCCCGCCCCGCCCCCCGCCCCCCCCTCCTCACAAGGGAAGCCTTGTGTGCGAGGGGAATGTGGGAAGCCTCTTCCTCCTTCTCAGTTGGGGCATGTGTTAATGCGGATGGTGGGGTTTGGGATTTTTTTTTCTTCACACTTGTGTGTAGGGTTGCCAGGTGTCTAGCACTGAGCCAGACAGCCCGGTAGTTGCACTTTTTGTCCGGTAAATAAATTTAGAAAATACCGGACATACAAAATGTCCAGTATTTTCTGCTTTTCCTCTGTGCCCAGCAGAAATAAGCCGGGGCGGGGAGATTGGCTGACTAATTAAAGGGGTCACAACTGGATTTTGCTCAACAAAAATGTTCCTGGTGGGGTTTTTTTGTTTGGTTGGCTTCTTTCCCTCAACAAAAATTTTCCTGGCGCCTTTTTTTTTTTTTTTTTTTTTTTGCTGAAACCATCTGGCAACCCTACTAGTGTGTGCCTTCCGCCCCCCCCAATAAGGTTCCCCACCCCGTCTGAAAGCGAGAGTTGGGAGAACAGGTTACCTTGCGTTCCTGTGTCCTTATAAGGAAGTTGAAGGCTACTATAAAATCCCCCCTCATGGTCTCCTCTTCAGACTAAAGAAACCTAAATCCCTCAGCCTCTTCATAGAGCAATTGCTCCAGCCCCCTAATCGTTTTGGTTGTCCTCTGCTGGACCCTCTCCAATGTGTCCACATCCCTTCTGTAGTGGGGGGCCCAGAACTGGACACAGTACTCCAGATGTGGCCCCACCAAAGCCGAATAAAGGGGAATAATGACATCTCTGGATCTACTGGCAATGCTCCTCTTAATGCAACCTAATATGCCATTAGCCTTCTTGGCTACAAGGGCACACTGTTGACTCATCTCCAGCTTCTCATCCACTGTAACCCCCAGGTCCTGTCTGCAGAACTACTACTTAACTGGTTGGTCCCCAGCTTGTAACTATGCTTGGGATTCTTCCATCCCAAGTGCAGGACTGTACACTTGTCCTTGTTGAACCTCATCAGATTTCTTGTGGCCCAATCCTCCAATTTGTCTAAGTCATTCTGGACCCTATCTCCGCCCTTAGGCATCTTTTAGCCTTTTTGTTCTATTATTGTTTTTCTATTTGGTACTAGAAAATCAAACTTTCCTCCTGCTTGGGCCTCAAGTTTCACTCCAGCAGCCCTTCCACAAGTAGAATCGTCTGCAAAATAAAATGTCAGGGCTACCGTCATTAAGGTGCTTGTCCCTGTAAGGACATGTGACTGAACTGGTTGTTCAGAAGGTTTCTGGTGAATTGGTTTATGCACAGGTATGCCTCCCGTTCTTCTTTAACCACCGCAGTCTCTTGTTTTTGTCCGGAAGCAAATTCTCTGCCAAGCCACCTTTTTTCCCTTTCATGTAATTGTCTGCTCTTTCGTTCGGTGTGGTAGACTTGTTCTAGTGTGGCATTAGACAACCGAGCCACAGAAAAGTCTGCCTTGGTACCACTGAGTACCGGCCCAGACCAAAGTAGCTTTCAGACACCTTAAGAGAGTCTTGATTTGCAATTCTCCCCTTTCTTCTCCTTGGATTTTCAACTAGGAAAGTGTGCTAATCATCTGCTTTTGCGGAAAAACTTGCCAGCTGTCTACACTGGCCGCTTGAATTTCCGCAAAAGCACTGACGATCTCATGTAAGATTGTCAGTGCTTCTGCGGGAATACTATGCTGCTCCCGTTCGGGCAAAAGTCTTTTTCCGAAAGACTTCTGCGCAAAAGGGCCAGTGTAGACAGCAGAGAGTTCTTTTCCGCAAAAAAGCCCCGATGGCGAAAATGGCGATTGGGGCTTTTTTGCAGAAAAGCGCGTCTAGATTGGCCACGGACGCTTTTCCGTAAAAAGTTTACATACCCAGTATCTTGTGAAGAACTTGTCACCTCAGCACAGGGTCCCGGGGCGGGCTTTACCATAAGGGACCCGGAGAGATCATCTAGGCCAGCTGGAGGGGGCAGGGCAGGGGAGGGGAGGGGAGGGGAGGGGAGGGGAGAGGAGAGGAGAGGAGAGGAGGTTGGCCACTGAAAATGTTGCAGTATTAATTTTCCTTTTATTTGACTTCATATCAAACAAATATTTACAGTTTAAATGACCTTGTTAATTCTCCCTTGTGTTAGTACTCTTTCTTCCAGAACGTTTTAAAAACACAGACGAGACATGTCTTCGCCTGGGTGGCAGGCATCCGAAGAAGGGCACGTGACCTCGATCTTGGAGCACGAGACAAAACTCACTCCGCTCCTGGAGGGGATATGTTAGAGGCAACACTGGGCTCCAGTGAGCAGCAGCCAGGTGACGCACGTGTCTGTCCTTTCCACACATCTAGGGTGGCCTAGCTCCTAACCGTTCTCTGTCTCTTTTTCGGTCCCTGTAGACTTGGAGGAGATGAGAGGCTGGCCATGTGGTGGCAGAGACCGAAAGGAGCCACCCTCCCGAGACCCTGCCGGCAGATGGAAACCAGACAGCGATCTATGGAAGAAGAGCAAATAGCAATTGGCTCAAGGTAAGTATCGAGGGAGGGCCGCACAGACGTTTGCGAGCGTGGTACGGGTCCCTGAGAAAAGGCCCTCTGGCTCGTGGTGGAAGAACTTGAAAATACGAAGTACAAAAGTCACAGTGTTGTACTTAAAAGAAGTACTCGGGATCTTTTTCAGAGGGATAAGGCAACACGCCACATTTATTGATCACACACACACACACATTAATTTATATATATATATATATATATATATATATATATATATATTTACCACATGCATATGATAAGTATTGATTATTCTGTGTCACTCACTCTCACACACACACACACACACACACACGTGCACAAGCACACTCCGTCTTGCTGTTGTTACCAACTTGTTGCTCCCCTTAACTTCACTGGCCAGGTGAGTTAGATGGGGGAGGGGTGGAGCCGGGCTTCTGCTGATCCGGATCGATGCTCCGATGGTGACAAGATGAGACCCGGAGTCCTCTGCAAGACAACTCACTTTTATAGCAGCTTCCCTCTTATGCAAATATATCCCAGATTCAAAATCTGGGTCTGTGTCCTTTGGTCCCTTTGTGGGTGCTGTCTGTTAAGAGAGGGTGTTTTCCAAAGAAGGTGCTTGCTTCTAATCCCCAAGGCCTTCAATATGTCTGCTCTTCTTTCTTGAGCCCTCTTGACACCTTGGGTCTGGCTTCTACCCCCTTTTCAACTGGTGTAGCTCTCTGGAGGTGCTTGGCTCCCAAGTGTTACTCATTCACACCTCGTTCATTCAACTGGGCAATTGATTACAGAGTGGGGGGAGAGAGTGGGGGAAAGATCTTATTCTACTCCTAGCAAATGACATTTTTACCTCTTTAACTATATACTCTGTATTAGAACCCTATGTAGAAAACTAAGTTACAAGGTTATATGGATTCAAGTTCTAATACAAAGTGACAAGGTCATATGGATTAATACAAAGTTACAAGGTTATATGGAGAGGCACAGTGTCAAGTCATATGAAGTACATAGGTTTATCTACAACAGAAACTGAACACCGATTTTTGTATTTTTAAAAATGTCATTAATCCCCCCCCCTCCCCCGCCACCCTCCCCGAATCTCCTGGCTGGCGATACTTAACGTGTCTAGGATCATACGGAAAACTAAGTGAGTAGGCTGCCAATTGACCTAGCGTCACGCATGCCGAGAGTTGGCAAAACTGGGATTGAAATAAAGACTTGGTCTCCCAGCAGCACCGAGGAGCCCCAGCCATGGATTAGGGCCTCGTGGGAATAGTTGTCTCCTAATTGATCTAATCTTTGGCTTTTGAGTTTGATATTATTGGTGAGTCCTTCTAGGCGACTGTTACTCGGCGTGCATGCGTGCGCACGTAAGTATGAGTGCAAGTGTGTGCGTCCGCAAGTGTCCATTTGCGTGTGTGTGCACGTGCCTGCGTGCGGGCAGATTGAGCAGATGCGTGTGTGGGCATCTGAGCGAGGGCACGAGTGGGCGCCCAGGCGTGTTAATCTGTTAATTCGCGTTTGTGAGTGTGTACACGCATCCCTGCGTGTGAGCATTTGGCAGGGTGAGTGGCTGTTGCACGGGCGTGTGCGTCTGACGTGTGCCAGTCAGACGGTGCCCTGGCAGCAGTAGCTCCTGGAAAGCGACACCCCTCCCCTCCCATCTGGAGCATGCAACTGGGATGAGAGGGGCAGGGAAGAGTAGCACTGCTGCAGCGCGTTTCAGCACGAGGCCCTAACTGCCGCGCGGTAGCTGCTCCTTTTGTATCCGACGTGGGGCAACAAGGAGCGGCCTCGCATCATGCCGGCGCCACGTGCGTTCAGTCCCACGGACCGGAAGTGACGTTTTCTCGGTCCACAGCCTGACAGCAACCGACTGGGAACCGTGACCGGAAGGTGCCCAGGTACGAGCGCTCAGCTGGTGCCAGGTCAGCGGGTGGTAGGCAGGAGACACGGGGCCAGGCGGGACGGGTTCAGACACGGGGTGCCTGGCTGGGACAGCGACTGGGGTTGGAGGTTTCCTGCGGCGGTGCAGCCAGCGTAGGCCACCAGCTCCCGTGGTACGTGGGGCAGAGGAAGGACAGCAGAGCGGAGGCTGGAACCGCTCCGACAAGGCACCACTCTGCTTATGGTTGCCAGGTGTCCGGTTTTGAACTGGACGGTCCAGGCTTTCAGCTTTTTCTTCGGGGAAACAAATTGAGAAAATATAAATGTCCGCGAAAGCGGCAAGGAGTTCTGTGCCACAGGACTCCTCGCTGCTTTTGCAGATTCAGACTAACGCGGCTACTCCTCTGATAAATGTCTGGTATTTTCTAAATCAGATGGAATGCAGATTGTGATGTCATGTCAGGCGTGTCTGGTATTTTGGTGAAACCATCTGGCAACCCTAGCTCTGCTCCTTGCTTGGCCGGGGTGGCGCCCTGCCTCTGTGGCAGGCCCTGACGTCACAGGGAGCGTGTTCCCCAGGAAATCCGGGCAGTGCAGCGGCTTCCGGTCCGCGCCACCCGGCCCCAAGGGAGAGGCGGCGGGAGGCGGCAGCGAGGTCAGAGCGTGACGCTGCCCCGCCCGGATCTCAGCCCTTGGGCGCCCCAGTGTGCACCCCGCCCGGCCGGGCCGCTCCCCTGTAGCTCCGCCCCCAGCGCTGCGCCCGCTGCCTCGTGGCCCGGCTCGGTGCGAAGCTGCCACTGCCGGCTACGAACAGCAGCGCACTGCTAGTGACGTCATTGCCCTGGCGCGGTGCATGCAAATGATGGAACGCGGGGCACGTTCTATCGGCTCCCCGGCGAGTGACACGTGGGTTTGTGGGGCACACAGACGGGTCCCAGGCTCCGTCATTAATGGCAGGGGCGTGGCCTGGTCTGGGGGCGGGGCCACTGACCGGCAGGAACTCAGCTGGGACACAGAAGTGAGCGGCAGAAAACTCCTCGGGGTCTCCGGAAAATCCTCGCGCGGCCCCTCTGGGCTTGTGAACGGGACGCAGCAGAGGCAGCCGCCCCCCCCTCCCCCCCCCACCCGCCTCACGCTCCCCGCTGCACTTTCGAAGGCAACAGCAGCATCAGCCTGTCCCGCTGCCAGTCCCCACACAAGCCGGCTGGGAAATTTGGTGTTGGGGGGAGCAGACTGCATGGGGGGGAGAGGAGTTTGGTGGTGGTGCGGGATCAGACTGCATGGGGCGGGGAGGAGTTTGGGGGGTAGGGGATCAGACTGCACGGGGGGGAGGAGTTTGGGGGGGATCAGACTGCACGGGGGGAGTTTTGTGGGGGGTAGGAGATCAGACTGCACGGGGCGAGGAGTTTGGGGGGGATCAGACTGCACGGGGGGAGGAGTTTTGTGGGGGGTAGGAGATCAGACTGCACGGGGCGAGGAGTTTGGGGGGGATCAGACTGCACGGGGGGAGGAGTTTGGGGGGGGAGCAGACTGCACGGGGCGGAGAGGAGTTTGGGGGGGAGCAGACTGCACGGGGCGGAGAGGAGTTTGGTGGGGGGGATCAGACTGCACGGGGCGGGGAGGAGTTTGGTGGGGATCAGACTGCACGGGGTGGGGAGGAGTTGGGGGGAGCAGACTGCACGGGGTGGGGAGCAGTTTGGGGGGGATCAGACTGCACGGGGTGGGGAGCAGTTTGGGGGGATCAGACTGCACGGGGGGGAGGAGTTTGGAGGGGGATCAGACTGCACGGGGCAGAGAGGAGTTTGGTGGTGAGGGGGAGCAGACTGCACGGGGCGGGGAGGAGTTGGGGGGAGCAGACTGCACGGGGCGGAGAGCACTTTGGTGGGGGGGAGCGGACTGCACGGGGGGGAGGAGCTTGGGGGGGATCGGACTGCACGGGGCGGGGAGGACTTTGGGAGGGGATCGGACTGCACGGGGCGGAGAGGAGGTTGGGGGGGATCGGACTGCACGCGGCGGAGAGAAATTTTGGGGGTGATCAGTCTGCAGGGGGCGGGGAGGAGTTTGGGGAGGGGAGCAGACTGCACGGGGCGGAGAGGAATTTGGGGGCGGTTCAGACTGCACGGGGCGGAGAGGAATTTGGGGGGGTTCACACTGCATTGGGCGGGGAGGAGTTTGGTGGGGGGGAGGAGACTGCACGGGGCGGGGAGGAGTTTGGGGGGTTCAGACTGCACGGGGCGGGGAGGAGTTTGGGGGGTTCAGACTGCACGGGGCGGGGAGGAGTTTGGTGGGGGGGAGCAGACTGCACGGGGCGGGGAGGAGTTTGGGGGGTTCAGACTGCACGGGGCGGGGAGGAGTTTGGGGGGGAGGGGTTGCCGCGGAGTCTCCTCTCCCGAGTGGGGGCGGGGCATCAGCTAAGGACGCTGCCGTCTCTGAGGCAGGAGCCCCGCCCAACAATGGGGAGGGGCGGGATGAGGGGGAGTAGGGAAAGTAGCCGCAGTGGCTTGTGGGAAACTGAGTGCCCCTGTCCGCAGCTCCCATCGGCCATTGCAGGGCCAGGGCAGGCCCGGCGCTGTTCGGTTGGGCGGGTGCAGCGGAAGTGACATCACAACGGGGCATTGACCAGGGAGCGACGCGGTTGGTCCCGCGCTCGTGTCACTCCAAGTGTTAGCGACGCATCCTGGGACTTGTAGTTCTCATAGTGCGGCCTCCCGGGGCACGTCGCAGCGCGCCCCGCCCCTATCATAGCCCCGCCCCCCGGCATAGCCCCGTCCAGCGTGTTCGTAGTTCGGAATGGGGCATTTCTACCCTAAGAACAATCTTTTTTATTTGGAAATAACGGCCCTTAGCAGAGCAACAGTGCCGCTCGGTGGTCATTGCGGGTAATGCACGTGTAATTCCGAAGCGCCTCCACAGTGCCGCTCGGTGGTCATTGCCGGTAATGCACGTGTAATTCCGAAGCGCCTCCACAGTGCCGCTCGGTGGTCATTGCGGGTAATGCACGTGTAATTCCGTAGCGCCTCCACAGTGCCGCTCGGTGGTCATTGCGGGTAATGCACGTGTAATTCCGTAGCGCCTCCACAGTGCCGCTCGGTGGTCATTGCCGGTAATGCACGTGTAATTCCATCGCCCCCAGCTGCTGTCCCTGCTCCGCACGCCACGTGGCCCCAGTCTTGCCCTTTGACAGCAGGCAAAGTAAGAAGCTCGTTATTTCCAGGCTCCGCGGAGCCCTCTCCCCTCCTGCCCATGGCCCCCTCATCCCGCACTCCAGGCTCCGCACAGCCCTCTCCCCTCCTGCCCCCGGCCCCCTCATCCCGCACTGCAGGCTCCGCGCAGCTCTCTCCCCTCCTGCCCATGGCCCCCTCATCCCGCACTGCAGGCTCCGCACAGCCCTCTCCCCTCCTGCCCCCGGCCCCCTCATCCCGCACTGCAGGCTCTGCGGGGGAGGAGTTTGGGGGGGATCAGACTGCACGGGGGGGAGAGGAGTTTGGGGGGGATCAGACTGCACGTGGGGAGGATCAGACTGCACGGGGCGGGGAGGAGTTTGGGGGGGGATCAGACTGCACGGGGGGGAGGATCAGACTCCACGGGGCGGAGAGGAGTTTGGGGGGCATCGGACTGCACGGGGCGGGGAGGAGTTTGGGGGGATCAGACTGCACGGGGGGGAGAGGAGTTTGGGGGGATCAGACTGCACGGAGCGGGGAGGAGTTTGGGGGGATCAGACTGCACGGGGGGGAGGATCAGACTGCACGGAGCGGGGAGGAGTTTGGGGGGAGGATCAGACTGCACGGGGCAGGGAGGAGCTTTGGGGGGGATCAGACTGCACGGGGCGGACAGGAGTTTGGGGGGGGATCAGACTGCACGGGGCGGAGGGGAGTGTGGGGGGGATCAGACTCCACGGGGGGGAGAGGAGTTTGGGGGGGATCAGACTGCACGGAGCGGGGAGGAGTTTGGGGGGGGATCAGACTGCACGGGGGGGAGGATCAGACTGCACGGGGCGGGGAGGAGTTTGGGGAGGGGTTCCGACTGCACGGGGCGGAGCGCAGTTTGGGGGGGATCAGACTGCACGGGGCGGGGAGGAGTTTTGGGGGAGATCAGACTGCACGGGGCGGGGAGGAGTTTGGGGGGATCGGACTGCACAGGGCGGGGAAGAGTTTGGGGGGGATCGGACTGCACGGGGCGGGGAGGAGTTTGGGGGGGATCAGACTGCACGGGGGGGAGGATCAGACTGCACGGGGGGGGAGGAGTTTGGGGGGGATCGGACTGCACGGGGCGGGGAGGGGTTTGGGGGCCCCAGTCTTGCCCTTTGACAGCAGGCAAAGTAAGAAGCTCGTTATTTCCAGGCTCCGCGCAGCCCTCTCCCCTCCTGCCCATGGCCCCCTCATCCCGCACACCAGGCTCCGCGCAGCCCTCTCCCCTCCTGCCCCCGGCCCCCTCATCCCACACACCAGGCTCCGCGCAGCCCTCTCCCCTCCTGCCCCCGGCCCCCTCATCCCACACACCAGGCTCCGCGCCAGGATCCCACACACAAACTTCTCCTCCTTAGACTTTTAGTTGTGGGGAACAAATTCTGGGGAGTCACTTCCACTTGGGGAATCATGTTTCATACTTGACTATGTTATCCCTACACTAAGGCTGGCCGAGAGACTGTCCCGGACTGATCGTAACAGACTGTTCTGTCCGCGAATGGGCTGAGAGTAAAGGGCGTGTTCGGAATCTGTGGCGCCCAATCTGAGGCTGTCCGAGGTGACTCTTAAGGGACTGCTCCGTGCGCCAATGGGCGGTGACTAAAGGCGTGTTCTGGGGCTGCTGGCGGCCAATAGGTTGTCCGGGGTGGATTATAACAGACTCTTCTGTCCGCGAATGGGCTGTGACTAAGGGGCGTGTTCTGAATCAGAGGCACCCAATAGGCTGACCCGGCTGCATCTTAACGGACAGCTCTGTCTGCGAATGCGGTGTGACTAGGGGGAATGACCTGCCACTGCTCTCGACCAATAGGCTGTCCGGGGTGGATCTTAATGGGCTGCTCTGTCCTCGAATTGTCTGTGACTTAGGGGTGGTTCCTGGCTGTGTGCCAGCCAATGGGCTTTCGGAAGACAGCCTTGGCGGAGGATAGTGTCGCCCAATGGGCTGTCAGCAAAGGGGATCCTGCCTCTGGTTCGGCCAATGGGCTGTCGCAGGGGGGCGTTGTCTGACTGGGCGGCCGGCGCCGCCATGACAGGAAGGTCCGAGGAGCGCGCGGGGGCGCGAGCGAATCCTGGGTCCGAGTGCGAAGCTGCCCCGCCCCTTGTTGGTGTCTGGCCCGGGGGAGGAGGGGGCGCGAGGGAAGGTGGGGGAGCGGGCTGGGGGTGGGGTGTCTGGCCTGGGGGAGAAGGGGGCGCGAGGGAAGGTGGGGGAGCGGGCTGGGGGTGGGGTGTCTGGACAGGGGTGAGGTGTAGGAGCAGGCTGGGTGTGAGGGGCCGGGGGGGGTGCTCGGCACTGGGGGGGCAGGAGGGGGTGAGGGGCCGGGGGGGTGCTCGGCACTGGGGGGGCAGGAGGGGGTGAGGGGCCGGGGGGGTGCTCGGCACTGGGGGGGCAGGCGGGGGTGAGGGGCCGGGGGGGTGCTCGGCACTGGGGGGGCAGGCGGGGGTGAGGGGCCGGGGGGTGCTCGGCACTGGGGGGGCAGGAGGGGGTGAGGGGCCGGGGGGGTGCTCGGCACTGGGGGGGCAGGAGGGAGGGGGAGGGGCCGGGGGGGGCCTTGGCACTGGGGGGGGCAGGAGGGGACAGGGCGCGGGAGAGCGCAGGCGCGGGCGGCGCTGGCTGGGCGGGAAACTCCCGGGACGCTCGCGCCCACGAGGCGGGCGGGAAAACGCTGCGGGGGGCGCTGAGGGGCGGAGCCTGGGGGGCGGGGCGGGAGCTGGCAGTGACGTGGAGCCCCCCCCCCCCCCGGCGCTGCTGCCTCCCCGGGGAGCAGCGCCCCTGTGACCCCCCCCAGGTGGTGCCGGGCGCGGGAGCTGACCCGGGCTCCAGTCACGTGGGTGTCTCGGGGAGGGGGGGCTGCGGGCCACCGGGGCCCGGGAGTGTCACGTGCCCCTTCCCCCCGCCGGGGAGCCGCGCGCCCTCGAGGGGTGGTTCCCGCGGGCGGGGCACGCACAGAACGTGTCCCGCACGCGGGGGGGCGGGGCGGCCTGAGCCCTGCTCCCCGCGCTGCTCGCTGTCTGGGGGCGGGGCCGGGTGCCCGCTGAATCCCCCCTGTGCCCGGGGGGGGGGCAGTTCGGCGGGGGGCGCTGTGGGGGGGGATGCTCTGGCCCTGGCTGCCCGCAGTGCCGCCCAGTGCCCGGCTGTGCCTCCTGCAGAGGCCGAGAGCGTCCTGGGTGGGGGCGTGTGGGGAGAGGGGGGGAGTGGCTGAGAATTGGGGGGCAAACAGGTGACAGACAAACCAACCGACAGAAAAGCCTCCCTGCCTGGCCCCCAGCTGAGCGGAGAAACGTCCCCCTGGCGCCAGAGCACTGCAGGGCCCAGCCTAGTCGCTTTGTGCGCTCCAGCCCCACGGCGTGGGGAGGGGGCGACGGTGGAGGAGCCCCAAGCACCCAGGCCTTAGGTTCCCCACCCGCCTTCTAAGCACTGAGCATTTTAGGCCTGGCTGGACTAGAGAAGGGGGCACCAGGGGAGTTGCCGCTGAAGGCGCGCGGCCGCGCACAAACACCCCTCTGCCGCCCACCTCCCTTGCGGAGCCTTGCAGCGGCACTCGCCTTCCTGCTGGCCGGGGAATGGCGCGGTTGTTTTCCTGATCTGGTGGAGGGCGGCTGCCCCGTTGTGTCCCTGCTGGGGCAGCCTCGCCCCACCTCCAGCTGCGATTGGGGCTTCTGTTTGTTTCTGTTCATACAGTTTGCTGCAGTTTTCCATCCCCGAGGACCTGCGTGAAGCTGGTCCGACCAGAGATACGGGGATCGATTTTTAAGAGTAAGAGGTTTTGTTTTTAAAGCAGGGGTGAGGAACCTAATACCCCAGCTCACGTGAGTGTGGCCCTCGAGACTCAAGGTTCCCACACTAACGCTCTAGCTCCCCTCCAGATTGGTGATAGAAATGTAGCCGTGTTAGCCTGGGGTAGTTGAAGCAAAATGCAGGACAATGTAGCACTTTAAAGACTAACAAGATGGTTTATTAGATGATGAGCTTTCGTGGGCCAGACCCACTTCCTCAGATCAAATAGTGGAAGAAAGTAGTCACAACCGTATATACCAAAGGATACAATTAAAAAAAAGAACAAATATGAAAAGGACAAATCACATTGCAGAACAGGAGGGGGATGCGGTGGGGGGGAGGGGGAAGGAAGGTAAGTGTCTGTGAATTGATGATATTAGAGGTAGGGAGAGTGGGATGTTTGTGAGTTAATGGTATTAGAGGTGATAATTGGGGAAACTATCTTGGTAATGGGTGAGATAACAAACATTTGAACTAAGTCCTTGTTGGAAAGTGTCGAATTTTAACATGAATGACAGTTCAGAGGATTCCCTTTCAAGTGCAGATGTAAAAGGTCTTTGTAGCAGAATGCAGGTGGTCAAGTCATTGAGAGAGCGTCCTTTCTGGTTAAAATGGCAAGAAACTGTTTTCTCTTTGTGATCTTGTCTGATATCTGTTTTGTGGGCATTAATCCTTTGGCGAAGTGTCTGAGATGTTTGTCCAATGTACATAGCAGACGGACACTTTCGGCACACGATAGCATAGATTATATTTCTGGATGCGCAGGAATATGTGTTCTTGATCTTATAACTCACTTGGTTGGGTCCAATAATGGTATCAGCAGAATGAATATGTGGACAAAGCTGGCAACGGGGTTTGTTGCAAGGGAAGGTACCAGGGTTGGTATTAGTGTGGTATGTCCTGTGGTGGTTGGTAAGAATGATCTTGAGGTTAGGTGGTTGTCTATAGGAGACTATGGGTCTGTCTCCCAGAGCCTCTTTGAGTATGGTATCCTGTTCCAATATAGGCTGTAGTTTATTGATAATGTGTTGGACAGGTTTAAGTTGGGGGTTGTAGGTGATGACAAGTGGTGTTCTATTGTTGGTTTTCTTGGGTCTGTCTTGAAGTAGATGGTTTCTAGGTATTCGTCTGGCTCTTTCAATTTGCTTTTTTATTTCTCTGGGTGGCCAGATTGGAGCAGACAAATTCTGCTAGCCTGCCCCGCCCCGCCCCCCGCCCCCCCCTCCTCACAAGGGAAGCCTTGTGTGCGAGGGGAATGTGGGAAGCCTCTTCCTCCTTCTCAGTTGGGGCATGTGTTAATGCGGATGGTGGGGTTTGGGATTTTTTTTTCTTCACACTTGTGTGTAGGGTTGCCAGGTGTCTAGCACTGAGCCAGACAGCCCGGTAGTTGCACTTTTTGTCCGGTAAATAAATTTAGAAAATACCGGACATACAAAATGTCCAGTATTTTCTGCTTTTCCTCTGTGCCCAGCAGAAATAAGCCGGGGCGGGGAGATTGGCTGACTAATTAAAGGGGTCACAACTGGATTTTGCTCAACAAAAATGTTCCTGGTGGGGTTTTTTTGTTTGGTTGGCTTCTTTCCCTCAACAAAAATTTTCCTGGCGCCTTTTTTTTTTTTTTTTTTTTGCTGAAACCATCTGGCAACCCTACTAGTGTGTGCCTTCCGCCCCCCCCAATAAGGTTCCCCACCCCGTCTGAAAGCGAGAGTTGGGAGAACAGGTTACCTTGCGTTCCTGTGTCCTTATAAGGAAGTTGAAGGCTACTATAAAATCCCCCCTCATGGTCTCCTCTTCAGACTAAAGAAACCTAAATCCCTCAGCCTCTTCATAGAGCAATTGCTCCAGCCCCCTAATCGTTTTGGTTGTCCTCTGCTGGACCCTCTCCAATGTGTCCACATCCCTTCTGTAGTGGGGGGCCCAGAACTGGACACAGTACTCCAGATGTGGCCCCACCAAAGCCGAATAAAGGGGAATAATGACATCTCTGGATCTACTGGCAATGCTCCTCTTAATGCAACCTAATATGCCATTAGCCTTCTTGGCTACAAGGGCACACTGTTGACTCATCTCCAGCTTCTCATCCACTGTAACCCCCAGGTCCTGTCTGCAGAACTACTACTTAACTGGTTGGTCCCCAGCTTGTAACTATGCTTGGGATTCTTCCATCCCAAGTGCAGGACTGTACACTTGTCCTTGTTGAACCTCATCAGATTTCTTGTGGCCCAATCCTCCAATTTGTCTAAGTCATTCTGGACCCTATCTCCGCCCTTAGGCATCTTTTAGCCTTTTTGTTCTATTATTGTTTTTCTATTTGGTACTAGAAAATCAAACTTTCCTCCTGCTTGGGCCTCAAGTTTCACTCCAGCAGCCCTTCCACAAGTAGAATCGTCTGCAAAATAAAATGTCAGGGCTACCGTCATTAAGGTGCTTGTCCCTGTAAGGACATGTGACTGAACTGGTTGTTCAGAAGGTTTCTGGTGAATTGGTTTATGCACAGGTATGCCTCCCGTTCTTCTTTAACCACCGCAGTCTCTTGTTTTTGTCCGGAAGCAAATTCTCTGCCAAGCCACCTTTTTTCCCTTTCATGTAATTGTCTGCTCTTTCGTTCGGTGTGGTAGACTTGTTCTAGTGTGGCATTAGACAACCGAGCCACAGAAAAGTCTGCCTTGGTACCACTGAGTACCGGCCCAGACCAAAGTAGCTTTCAGACACCTTAAGAGAGTCTTGATTTGCAATTCTCCCCTTTCTTCTCCTTGGATTTTCAACTAGGAAAGTGTGCTAATCATCTGCTTTTGCGGAAAAACTTGCCAGCTGTCTACACTGGCCGCTTGAATTTCCGCAAAAGCACTGACGATCTCATGTAAGATTGTCAGTGCTTCTGCGGGAATACTATGCTGCTCCCGTTCGGGCAAAAGTCTTTTTCCGAAAGACTTCTGCGCAAAAGGGCCAGTGTAGACAGCAGAGAGTTCTTTTCCGCAAAAAAGCCCCGATGGCGAAAATGGCGATTGGGGCTTTTTTGCAGAAAAGCGCGTCTAGATTGGCCACGGACGCTTTTCCGTAAAAAGTTTACATACCCAGTATCTTGTGAAGAACTTGTCACCTCAGCACAGGGTCCCGGGGCGGGCTTTACCATAAGGGACCCGGAGAGATCATCTAGGCCAGCTGGAGGGGGCAGGGCAGGGGAGGGGAGAGGAGGGGAGAGGAGAGGAGAGGAGAGGAGGTTGGCCACTGAAAATGTTGCAGTATTAATTTTCCTTTTATTTGACTTCATATCAAACAAATATTTACAGTTTAAATGACCTTGTTAATTCTCCCTTGTGTTAGTACTCTTTCTTCCAGAACGTTTTAAAAACACAGACGAGACATGTCTTCGCCTGGGTGGCAGGCATCCGAAGAAGGGCACGTGACCTCGATCTTGGAGCACGAGACAAAACTCACTCCGCTCCTGGAGGGGAAATGTTAGAGGCAACACTGGGCTCCAGTGAGCAGCAGCCAGGTGACGCACGTGTCTGTCCTTTCCACACATCTAGGGTGGCCTAGCTCCTAACCGTTCTCTGTCTCTTTTTCGGTCCCTGTAGACTTGGAGGAGATGAGAGGCTGGCCATGTGGTGGCAGAGACCGAAAGGAGCCACCCTCCCGAGACCCTGCCGGCAGATGGAAACCAGACAGCGATCTATGGAAGAAGAGCAAATAGCAATTGGCTCAAGGTAAGTATCGAGGGAGGGCCGCACAGACGTTTGCGAGCGTGGTACGGGTCCCTGAGAAAAGGCCCTCTGGCTCGTGGTGGAAGAACTTGAAAATACGAAGTACAAAAGTCACAGTGTTGTACTTAAAAGAAGTACTCGGGATCTTTTTCAGAGGGATAAGGCAACACGCCACATTTATTGATCACACACACACACATTAATTTATATATATATATATATTTACCACATGCATATGATAAGTATTGATTATTCTGTGTCACTCACTCTCACACACACACACACACACACACACACACACGTGCACAAGCACACTCCGTCTTGCTGTTGTTACCAACTTGTTGCTCCCCTTAACTTCACTGGCCAGGTGAGTTAGATGGGGGAGGGGTGGAGCCGGGCTTCTGCTGATCCGGATCGATGCTCCGATGGTGACAAGATGAGACCCGGAGTCCTCTGCAAGACAACTCACTTTTATAGCAGCTTCCCTCTTATGCAAATATATCCCAGATTCAAAATCTGGGTCTGTGTCCTTTGGTCCCTTTGTGGGTGCTGTCTGTTAAGAGAGGGTGTTTTCCAAAGAAGGTGCTTGCTTCTAATCCCCAAGGCCTTCAATATGTCTGCTCTTCTTTCTTGAGCCCTCTTGACACCTTGGGTCTGGCTTCTACCCCCTTTTCAACTGGTGTAGCTCTCTGGAGGTGCTTGGCTCCCAAGTGTTACTCATTCACACCTCGTTCATTCAACTGGGCAATTGATTACAGAGTGGGGGGAGAGAGTGGGGGAAAGATCTTATTCTACTCCTAGCAAATGACATTTTTACCTCTTTAACTATATACTCTGTATTAGAACCCTATGTAGAAAACTAAGTTACAAGGTTATATGGATTCAAGTTCTAATACAAAGTGACAAGGTCATATGGATTAATACAAAGTTACAAGGTTATATGGAGAGGCACAGTGTCAAGTCATATGAAGTACATAGGTTTATCTACAACAGAAACTGAACACCGATTTTTGTATTTTTAAAAATGTCATTAATTCCCCCCCCCCACCCGCCACCCTCCCCGAATCTCCTGGCTGGCGATACTTAACGTGTCTAGGATCATACGGAAAACTAAGTGAGTAGGCTGCCAATTGACCTAGCGTCACGCATGCCGAGAGTTGGCAAAACTGGGATTGAAATAAAGACTTGGTCTCCCAGCAGCACCGAGGAGCCCCAGCCATGGATTAGGGCCTCGTGGGAATAGTTGTCTCCTAATTGATCTAATCTTTGGCTTTTGAGTTTGATATTATTGGTGAGTCCTTCTAGGCGACTGTTACTCGGCGTGCATGCGTGCGCACGTAAGTATGAGTGCAAGTGTGTGCGTCCGCAAGTGTCCATTTGCGTGTGTGTGCACGTGCCTGCGTGCGGGCAGATTGAGCAGATGCGTGTGTGGGCATCTGAGCGAGGGCACGAGTGGGCGCCCAGGCGTGTTAATCTGTTAATTCGCGTTTGTGAGTGTGTACACGCATCCCTGCGTGTGAGCATTTGGCAGGGTGAGTGGCTGTTGCACGGGCGTGTGCGTCTGACGTGTGCCAGTCAGACGGTGCCCTGGCAGCAGTAGCTCCTGGAAAGCGACACCCCTCCCCTCCCATCTGGAGCATGCAACTGGGATGAGAGGGGCAGGGAAGAGTAGCACTGCTGCAGCGCGTTTCAGCACGAGGCCCTAACTGCCGCGCGGTAGCTGCTCCTTTTGTATCCGACGTGGGGCAACAAGGAGCGGCCTCGCATCATGCCGGCGCCACGTGCGTTCAGTCCCACGGACCGGAAGTGACGTTTGCTCGGTCCACAGCCTGACAGCAACCGACTGGGAACCGTGACCGGAAGGTGCCCAGGTACGAGCGCTCAGCTGGTGCCAGGTCAGCGGGTGGTAGGCAGGAGACACGGGGCCAGGCGGGACGGGTTCAGACACGGGGTGCCTGGCTGGGACAGCGACTGGGGTTGGAGGTTTCCTGCGGCGGTGCAGCCAGCGTAGGCCACCAGCTCCCGTGGTACGTGGGGCAGAGGAAGGACAGCAGAGCGGAGGCTGGAACCGCTCCGACAAGGCACCACTCTGCTTATGGTTGCCAGGTGTCCGGTTTTGAACTGGACGGTCCAGGCTTTCAGCTTTTTCTTCGGGGAAACAAATTGAGAAAATATAAATGTCCGCGAAAGCGGCAAGGAGTTCTGTGCCACAGGACTCCTCGCTGCTTTTGCAGATTCAGACTAACGCGGCTACTCCTCTGATAAATGTCTGGTATTTTCTAAATCAGATGGAATGCAGATTGTGATGTCATGTCAGGCGTGTCTGGTATTTTGGTGAAACCATCTGGCAACCCTAGCTCTGCTCCTTGCTTGGCCGGGGTGGCGCCCTGCCTCTGTGGCAGGCCCTGACGTCACAGGGAGCGTGTTCCCCAGGAAATCCGGGCAGTGCAGCGGCTTCCGGTCCGCGCCACCCGGCCCCAAGGGAGAGGCGGCGGGAGGCGGCAGCGAGGTCAGAGCGTGACGCTGCCCCGCCCGGATCTCAGCCCTTGGGCGCCCCAGTGTGCACCCCGCCCGGCCGGGCCGCTCCCCTGTAGCTCCGCCCCCAGCACTGCGCCCGCTGCCTCGTGGCCCGGCTCGGTGCGAAGCTGCCACTGCCGGCTACGAACAGCAGCGCACTGCTAGTGACGTCATTGCCCTGGCGCGGTGCATGCAAATGATGGAACGCGGGGCACGTTCTATCGGCTCCCCGGCGAGTGACACGTGGGTTTGTGGGGCACACAGACGGGTCCCAGGCTCCGTCATTAATGGCAGGGGCGTGGCCTGGTCTGGGGGCGGGGCCACTGACCGGCAGGAACTCAGCTGGGACACAGAAGTGAGCGGCAGAAAACTCCTCGGGGTCTCCGGAAAATCCTCGCGCGGCCCCTCTGGGCTTGTGAACGGGACGCAGCAGAGGCAGCCGCCCCCCCCTCCCCCCCCCACCCGCCTCACGCTCCCCGCTGCACTTTCGAAGGCAACAGCAGCATCAGCCTGTCCCGCTGCCAGTCCCCACACAAGCCGGCTGGGAAATTTGGTGTTGGGGGGAGCAGACTGCATGGGGGGGAGAGGAGTTTGGTGGTGGTGGGGGATCAGACTGCATGGGGCGGGGAGGAGTTTGGGGGGTAGGGGATCAGACTGCACGGGGGGGAGGAGTTTGGGGGGGATCAGACTGCACGGGGGGAGGAGTTTTGTGGGGGGTAGGAGATCAGACTGCACGGGGCGAGGAGTTTGGGGGGGATCAGACTGCACGGGGGGAGGAGTTTGGGGGGGAGCAGACTGCACGGGGCGGAGAGGAGTTTGGGGGGGAGCAGACTGCACGGGGCGGAGAGGAGTTTGGGGGGGAGCAGACTGCACGGGGCGGAGAGGAGTTTGGTGGGGGGGATCAGACTGCACGGGGCGGGGAGGAGTTGGGGGGAGCAGACTGCACGGGGTGGGGAGCAGTTTGGGGGGGATCAGACTGCACGGGGTGGGGAGCAGTTTGGGGGGGATCAGACTGCACGGGGGGGAGGAGTTTGGAGGGGGATCAGACTGCACGGGGCAGAGAGGAGTTTGGTGGTGAGGGGGAGCAGACTGCACGGGGCGGGGAGGAGTTGGGGGGAGCAGACTGCACGGGGCGGAGAGCACTTTGGTGGGGGGGAGCGGACTGCACGGGGGGGAGGAGCTTGGGGGGGATCGGACTGCACGGGGCGGGGAGGACTTTGGGAGGGGATCGGACTGCACGGGGCGGAGAGGAGGTTGGGGGGGATCGGACTGCACGCGGCGGAGAGAAATTTTGGGGGTGATCAGTCTGCAGGGGGCGGGGAGGAGTTTGGGGAGGGGAGCAGACTGCACGGGGCGGGGAGGAGTTTGGAGGGAGCAGACTGCACGGGGCGGAGAGGAATTTGGGGGCGGTTCAGACTGCACGGGGCGGAGAGGAATTTGGGGGGGTTCACACTGCATTGGGCGGGGAGGAGTTTGGTGGGGGGGAGGAGACTGCACGGGGCGGGGAGGAGTTTGGTGGGGGGGAGCAGACTGCACGGGGCGGGGAGGAGTTTGGGGGGTTCAGACTGCACGGGGCGGGGAGGAGTTTGGGGGGTTCAGACTGCACGGGGCGGGGAGGAGTTTGGGGAGGAGGGGTTGCCGCGGAGTCTCCTCTCCCGAGTGGGGGCGGGGCATCAGCTAAGGACGCTGCCGTCTCTGAGGCAGGAGCCCCGCCCAACAATGGGGAGGGGCGGGATGAGGGGGAGTAGGGAAAGTAGCCGCAGTGGCTTGTGGGAAACTGAGTGCCCCTGTCCGCAGCTCCCATCGGCCATTGCAGGGCCAGGGCAGGCCCGGCGCTGTTCGGTTGGGCGGGTGCAGCGGAAGTGACATCACAACGGGGCATTGACCAGGGAGCGACGCGGTTGGTCCCGCGCTCGTGTCACTCCAAGTGTTAGCGACGCATCCTGGGACTTGTAGTTCTCAGAGTGCGGCCTCCCGGGGCACGTCGCAGCACGCCCCGCCCCTATCATAGCCCCGCCCCCCGGCATAGCCCCGTCCAGCGTGTTCGTAGTTCGGAATGGGGCATTTCTACCCTAAGAACAATCTTTTTTATTTGGAAATAACGGCCCTTAGCAGAGCAACAGTGCCGCTCGGTGGTCATTGCCGGTAATGCACGTGTAATTCCGAAGCGCCTCCACAGTGCCGCTCGGTGGTCATTGCGGGTAATGCACGTGTAATTCCGTAGCGCCTCCACAGTGCCGCTCGGTGGTCATTGCGGGTAATGCACGTGTAATTCCGTAGCGCCTCCACAGTGCCGCTCGGTGGTCATTGCCGGTAATGCACGTGTAATTCCGAAGCGCCTCCACAGTGCCGCTCGGTGGTCATTGCGGGTAATGCACGTGTAATTCCGTAGCGCCTCCACAGTGCCGCTCGGTGGTCATTGCGGGTAATGCACGTGTAATTCCGTAGCGCCTCCACAGTGCCGCTCGGTGGTCATTGCGGGTAATGCACGTGTAATTCCGTAGCGCCTCCACAGTGCCGCTCGGTGGTCATTGCGGGTAATGCACGTGTAATTCCGTAGCGCCTCCACAGTGCCGCTCGGTGGTCATTGCCGGTAATGCACGTGTAATTCCATCGCCCCCAGCTGCTGTCCCTGCTCCGCACGCCACGTGGCCCCAGTCTTGCCCTTTGACAGCAGGCAAAGTAAGAAGCTCGTTATTTCCAGGCTCCGCGGAGCCCTCTCCCCTCCTGCCCATGGCCCCCTCATCCCGCACTCCAGGCTCCGCACAGCCCTCTCCCCTCCTGCCCCCGGCCCCCTCATCCCGCACTGCAGGCTCCGCGCAGCTCTCTCCCCTCCTGCCCATGGCCCCCTCATCCCGCACTGCAGGCTCCGCACAGCCCTCTCCCCTCCTGCCCCCGGCCCCCTCATCCCGCACTGCAGGCTCTGCGGGGGAGGAGTTTGGGGGGGATCAGACTGCACGGGGGGGAGAGGAGTTTGGGGGGGATCAGACTGCACGTGGGGAGGATCAGACTGCACGGGGCGGGGAGGAGTTTGGGGGGGGATCAGACTGCACGGGGGGGAGGATCAGACTCCACGGGGCGGAGAGGAGTTTGGGGGGCATCGGACTGCACGGGGCGGGGAGGAGTTTGGGGGGATCAGACTGCACGGGGGGGAGAGGAGTTTGGGGGGATCAGACTGCACGGAGCGGGGAGGAGTTTGGGGGGGGATCAGACTGCACGGGGGGGAGGATCAGACTGCACGGAGCGGGGAGGAGTTTGGGGGGAGGATCAGACTGCACGGGGCAGGGAGGAGCTTTGGGGGGGATCAGACTGCACGGGGCGGACAGGAGTTTGGGGGGGGATCAGACTGCACGGGGCGGAGGGGAGTGTGGGGGGGATCAGACTCCACGGGGGGGAGAGGAGTTTGGGGGGGATCAGACTGCACGGAGCGGGGAGGAGTTTGGGGGGGATCAGACTGCACGGGGGGGAGGATCAGACTGCACGGGGCGGGGAGGAGTTTGGGGAGGGGTTCAGACTGCACGGGGCGGAGCGCAGTTTGGGGGGGATCAGACTGCACGGGGCGGGGAGGAGTTTTGGGGGAGATCAGACTGCACGGGGCGGGGAGGAGTTTGGGGGGATCGGACTGCACAGGGCGGGGAAGAGTTTGGGGGGGATCGGACTGCACGGGGCGGGGAGGAGTTTGGGGGGGATCAGACTGCACGGGGCGGGGAGGAGTTTGGGGGGGATCAGACTGCACGGGGGGGAGGATCAGACTGCACGGGGGGGGAGGAGTTTGGGGGGGATCGGACTGCACGGGGCGGGGAGGAGTTTGGAGGGATCAGACTGCACGGGGGGGAGAGGAGTTTGGGGGGATCAGACTGCACGGAGCGGGGAGGAGTTTGGGGGGATCAGACTGCACGGGGGGGAGGATCAGACTGCACGGAGCGGGGAGGAGTTTGGGGGGAGGATCAGACTGCACGGGGCAGGGAGGAGCTTTGGGGGGATCAGACTGCACGGGGCGGACAGGAGTTTGGGGGGGGGATCAGACTGCACGGGGCGGAGGGGAGTGTGGGGGGGATCAGACTGCACGGGGGGGAGAGGAGTTTGGGGGGGATCAGACTGCACGGAGCGGGGAGGAGTTTGGGGGGGATCAGACTGCACGGGGGGGAGGATCAGACTGCACGGGGCGGGGAGGAGTATGGGGAGGGGTTCAGACTGCACGGGGCGGAGCGCAGTTTGGGGGGGATCAGACTGCACGGGGCGGGGAGGAGTTTTGGGGGAGATCAGACTGCACGGGGCGGGGAGGAGTTTGGGGGGATCGGACTGCACAGGGCGGGGAAGAGTTTGGGGGGGATCGGACTGCACGGGGCGGGGAGGAGTTTGGGGGGGATCAGACTGCACGGGGCGGGGAGGAGTTTGGGGGGGATCAGACTGCACGGGGGGGAGGATCAGACTGCACGGGGGGAGGAGTTTGGGGGGGATCGGACTGCACGGAGCGGGGAGGAGTTTGGGGGGATCATACTGCACGGGGGGAGAGGAATTTGGGGGGATCGCACTGCACGGGGCGGGGAAGAGTTTGGGGGGATCGGACTGCACGGGGCGGGGAGGAGTTTGGGGGGGATCAGACTGCACGGGGGGGAGGATCAGACTGCACGGGGCGGGGGGAAGTTTGGGGGGATCAGACTGCACGGGGGGGAGTAGTTTGAGGGGGGATCAGACTGCACGGGGCGGGGAGGAGTTTGGGGGGATCAGACTGCACGGGGCGGGGAGGAGTTTGGGGGGGAAGGGTTGCCGCGGAGTCTCCTCTCCCGAGTGGGGGTGGGGCATCAGCTGCGAACGCTGCCGTCTCTGAGGCAGGAGCCCCGCCCAGCAATGGGGAGGGGCCGGATGAGGGGGAGTAGGGAAAGTAGCCGCAGTGGCTTGTGGGAAACTGAGTGCCCCTGTCCGCAGCTCCCATCGGCCATTGCAGGGCCAGGGCAGGCCCGGCGCTGTTCGGTTGGGCGGGTGCAGCGGAAGTGACATCACAACGGGGCATTGACCAGGGAGCGACGCGGTTGGTCCCGCGCTCGTGTCACTCCAAGTGTTAGCGACGCATCCTGGGACTTGTAGTTCTCATAGTGCGGCCTCCCGGGGCACGTCGCAGCGCGCCCCGCCCCTATCATAGCCCCGCCCCCCGGCATAGCCCCGCCCAGCGTGTTCTTAGTTCGGAATGGGGCATTTCTACCCTAAGAACAATCTTTTTTATTTGGAAATAACGGCCCTTAGCAGAGCAACAGTGCCGCTCGGTAGTCACCGGCGGTAATGCACGTGTAATTCCGTAGCGCCCCCACAGTGCCGCTCGGTGGTCATTGCGGGTAATGCACGTGTAATTCCGAAGCGCCTCCACAGTGCCGCTCGGTGGTCATTGCGGGTAATGCACGTGTAATTCCGTAGCGCCCCCACAGTGCCGCTCGGTGGTCATTGCGGGTAATGCACGTGTGATTCCGAAGCGCCTCCACAGTGCCGCTCGGTGGTCATTGCGGGTAATGCACGTGTAATTCCGTAGCGCCCCCACAGTGCCGCTCGGTGGTCATTGCGGGTAATGCACGTGTAATTCCATCGCCCCCAGCTGCTGTCCCTGCTCCGCACGCCACGTGGCCCCAGTCTTGCCCTTTGACAGCAGGCAAAGTAAGAAGCTCGTTATTTCCAGGCTCCGCGCAGCCCTCTCCCCTCCTGCCCGCGGCCCCCTCATCCCACACACCAGGCTCCGCGCAGCCCTCTCCCCTCCTGCCCCCGGCCCCCTCATCCCACACACCAGGCTCCGCGCCAGGATCCCACACACAAACTTCTCCTCCTTAGACTTTTAGTTGTGGGGAACAAATTCTGGGGAGTCACTTCCACTTGGGGAATCATGTTTCATACTTGACTATGTTATCCCTACACTAAGGCTGGCCGAGAGACTGTCCCGGACTGATCGTAACAGACTGTTCTGTCCGCGAATGGGCTGAGAGTAAAGGGCGTGTTCGGAATCTGTGGCGCCCAATCTGAGGCTGTCCGAGGTGACTCTTAAGGGACTGCTCCGTGCGCCAATGGGCGGTGACTAAAGGCGTGTTCTGGGGCTGCTGGCGGCCAATAGGTTGTCCGGGGTGGATTATAACAGACTCTTCTGTCCGCGAATGGGCTGTGACTAAGGGGCGTGTTCTGAATCAGAGGCACCCAATAGGCTGACCCGGCTGCATCTTAACGGACAGCTCTGTCTGCGAATGCGGTGTGACTAGGGGGAATGACCTGCCACTGCTCTCGACCAATAGGCTGTCCGGGGTGGATCTTAATGGGCTGCTCTGTCCTCGAATTGTCTGTGACTTAGGGGTGGTTCCTGGCTGTGTGCCAGCCAATGGGCTTTCGGAAGACAGCCTTGGCGGAGGATAGTGTCGCCCAATGGGCTGTCAGCAAAGGGGATCCTGCCTCTGGTTCGGCCAATGGGCTGTCGCAGGGGGGCGTTGTCTGACTGGGCGGCCGGCGCCGCCATGACAGGAAGGTCCGAGGAGCGCGCGGGGGCGCGAGCGAATCCTGGGTCCGAGTGCGAAGCTGCCCCGCCCCCAGCCCGCCCCTTGTTGGTGTCTGGCCCGGGGGAGGAGGGGGCGCGAGGGAAGGTGGGGGAGCGGGCTGGGGGTGGGGTGTCTGGCCTGGGGGAGAAGGGGGCGCGAGGGAAGGTGGGGGAGCGGGCTGGGGGTGGGGTGTCTGGACAGGGGTGAGGTGTAGGAGCAGGCTGGGTGTGAGGGGCCGGGGGGGGGTGCTCGGCACTGGGGGGGCAGGAGGGGGTGAGGGGCCGGGGGGGTGCTCGGCACTGGGGGGGCAGGAGGGGGTGAGGGGCCGGGGGGGTGCTCGGCACTGGGGGGGCAGGCGGGGGTGAGGGGCCGGGGGGTGCTCGGCACTGGGGGGGCAGGAGGGGGTGAGGGGCCGGGGGGGTGCTCGGCACTGGGGGGGCAGGAGGGAGGGGGAGGGGCCGGGGGGGGCCTTGGCACTGGGGGGGGCAGGAGGGGACAGGGCGCGGGAGAGCGCAGGCGCGGGCGGCGCTGGCTGGGCGGGAAACTCCCGGGACGCTCGCGCCCACGAGGCGGGCGGGAAAACGCTGCGGGGGGCGCTGAGGGGCGGAGCCTGGGGGGCGGGGCGGGAGCTGGCAGTGACGTGGAGCCCCCCCCCCCCCCGGCGCTGCTGCTGCCTCCCCGGGGAGCAGCGCCCCTGTGACCCCCCCCCAGGTGGTGCCGGGCGCGGGAGCTGACCCGGGCTCCAGTCACGTGGGTGTCTCGGGGAGGGGGGGCTGCGGGCCACCGGGGCCCGGGAGTGTCACGTGCCCCTTCCCCCCGCCGGGGAGCCGCGCGCCCTCGAGGGGTGGTTCCCGCGGGCGGGGCACGCACAGAACGTGTCCCGCACGCGGGGGGGCGGGGCGGCCTGAGCCCTGCTCCCCGCGCTGCTCGCTGTCTGGGGGCGGGGCCGGGTGCCCGCTGAATCCCCCCTGTGCCCGGGGGGGGGGGGCAGTTCGGCGGGGGGCGCTGTGGGGGAGGATGCTCTGGCCCTGGCTGCCCGCAGTGCCGCCCAGTGCCCGGCTGTGCCTCCTGCAGAGGCCGAGAGCGTCCTGGGTGGGGGCGTGTGGGGAGAGGGGGGGAGTGGCTGAGAATTGGGGGGCAAACAGGTGACAGACAAACCAACCGACAGAAAAGCCTCCCTGCCTGGCCCCCAGCTGAGCGGAGAAACGTCCCCCTGGCGCCAGAGCACTGCAGGGCCCAGCCTAGTCGCTTTGTGCGCTCCAGCCCCACGGCGTGGGGAGGGGGCGACGGTGGAGGAGCCCCAAGCACCCAGGCCTTAGGTTCCCCACCCGCCTTCTAAGCCCTGAGCATTTTAGGCCTGGCTGGACTAGAGAAGGGGGCACCAGGGGAGTTGCCGCTGAAGGCGCGCGGCCGCGCACAAACACCCCTCTGCCGCCCACCTCCCTTGCGGAGCCTTGCAGCGGCACTCGCCTTCCTGCTGGCCGGGGAATGGCGCGGTTGTTTTCCTGATCTGGTGGAGGGCGGCTGCCCCGTTGTGTCCCTGCTGGGGCAGCCTCGCCCCACCTCCAGCTGCGATTGGGGCTTCTGTTTGTTTCTGTTCATACAGTTTGCTGCAGTTTTCCATCCCCGAGGACCTGCGTGAAGCTGGTCCGACCAGAGATACGGGGATCGATTTTTAAGAGTAAGAGGTTTTGTTTTTAAAGCAGGGGTGAGGAACCTAATACCCCAGCTCACGTGAGTGTGGCCCTCGAGACTCAAGGTTCCCACACTAACGCTCTAGCTCCCCTCCAGATTGGTGATAGAAATGTAGCCGTGTTAGCCTGGGGTAGTTGAAGCAAAATGCAGGACAATGTAGCACTTTAAAGACTAACAAGATGGTTTATTAGATGATGAGCTTTCGTGGGTGGGCCAGACCCACTTCCTCAGATCAAATAGTGGAAGAAAGTAGTCACAACCGTATATACCAAAGGATACAATTAAAAAAAGAACAAATATGAAAAGGACAAATCACATTGCAGAACAGGAGGGGGATGCGGTGGGGGGGAGGGGGAAGGAAGGTAAGTGTCTGTGAATTGATGATATTAGAGGTAGGGAGAGTGGGATGTTTGTGAGTTAATGGTATTAGAGGTGATAATTGGGGAAACTATCTTGGTAATGGGTGAGATAACAAACATTTGAACTAAGTCCTTGTTGGAAAGTGTCGAATTTTAACATGAATGACAGTTCAGAGGATTCCCTTTCAAGTGCAGATGTAAAAGGTCTTTGTAGCAGAATGCAGGTGGTCAAGTCATTGAGAGAGCGTCCTTTCTGGTTAAAATGGCAAGAAACTGTTTTCTCTTTGTGATCTTGTCTGATATCTGTTTTGTGGGCTTAATCCTTTGGCGAAGTGTCTGAGATGTTTGTCCAATGTACATAGCAGACGGACACTTTCGGCACACGATAGCATAGATTATATTTCTGGATGCGCAGGAATATGTGTTCTTGATCTTATAACTCACTTGGTTGGGTCCAATAATGGTATCAGCAGAATGAATATGTGGACAAAGCTGGCAACGGGGTTTGTTGCAAGGGAAGGTACCAGGGTTGGTATTAGTGTGGTATGTCCTGTGGTGGTTGGTAAGAATGATCTTGAGGTAGGTGGTTGTCTATAGGAGACTATGGGTCTGTCTCCCAGAGCCTCTTTGAGTATGGTATCCTGTTCCAATATAGGCTGTAGTTTATTGATAATGTGTTGGACAGGTTTAAGTTGGGGGTTGTAGGTGATGACAAGTGGTGTTCTATTGTTGGTTTTCTTGGGTCTGTCTTGAAGTAGATGGTTTCTAGGTATTCGTCTGGCTCTTTCAATTTGCTTTTTTATTTCTCTGGTGGCCAGATTGGAGCAGACAAATTCTGCTAGCCTGCCCCGCCCCGCCCCCCGCCCCCCCCTCCTCACAAGGGAAGCCTTGTGTGCGAGGGGAATGTGGGAAGCCTCTTCCTCCTTCTCAGTTGGGGCATGTGTTAATGCGGATGGTGGGGTTTGGGATTTTTTTTTCTTCACACTTGTGTGTAGGGTTGCCAGGTGTCTAGCACTGAGCCAGACAGCCCGGTAGTTGCACTTTTTGTCCGGTAAATAAATTTAGAAAATACCGGACATACAAAATGTCCAGTATTTTCTGCTTTTCCTCTGTGCCCAGCAGAAATAAGCCGGGGCGGGGAGATTGGCTGACTAATTAAAGGGGTCACAACTGGATTTTGCTCAACAAAAATGTTCCTGGTGGGGTTTTTTTGTTTGGTTGGCTTCTTTCCCTCAACAAAAATTTTCCTGGCGCCTTTTTTTTTTTTTTTTTTTTGCTGAAACCATCTGGCAACCCTACTAGTGTGTGCCTTCCGCCCCCCCCCAATAAGGTTCCCCACCCCGTCTGAAAGCGAGAGTTGGGAGAACAGGTTACCTTGCGTTCCTGTGTCCTTATAAGGAAGTTGAAGGCTACTATAAAATCCCCCCTCATGGTCTCCTCTTCAGACTAAAGAAACCTAAATCCCTCAGCCTCTTCATAGAGCAATTGCTCCAGCCCCCTAATCGTTTTGGTTGTCCTCTGCTGACCCTCTCCAATGTGTCCACATCCCTTCTGTAGTGGGGGGCCCAGAACTGGACACAGTACTCCAGATGTGGCCCCACCAAAGCCGAATAAAGGGGAATAATGACATCTCTGGATCTACTGGCAATGCTCCTCTTAATGCAACCTAATATGCCATTAGCCTTCTTGGCTACAAGGGCACACTGTTGACTCATCTCCAGCTTCTCATCCACTGTAACCCCCAGGTCCTGTCTGCAGAACTACTACTTAACTGGTTGGTCCCCAGCTTGTAACTATGCTTGGGATTCTTCCATCCCAAGTGCAGGACTGTACACTTGTCCTTGTTGAACCTCATCAGATTTCTTGTGGCCCAATCCTCCAATTTGTCTAAGTCATTCTGGACCCTATCTCCGCCCTTAGGCATCTTTTAGCCTTTTTGTTCTATTATTGTTTTTCTATTTGGTACTAGAAAATCAAACTTTCCTCCTGCTTGGGCCTCAAGTTTCACTCCAGCAGCCCTTCCACAAGTAGAATCGTCTGCAAAATAAAATGTCAGGGCTACCGTCATTAAGGTGCTTGTCCCTGTAAGGACATGTGACTGAACTGGTTGTTCAGAAGGTTTCTGGTGAATTGGTTTATGCACAGGTATGCCTCCCGTTCTTCTTTAACCACCGCAGTCTCTTGTTTTTGTCCGGAAGCAAATTCTCTGCCAAGCCACCTTTTTTCCCTTTCATGTAATTGTCTGCTCTTTCGTTCGGTGTGGTAGACTTGTTCTAGTGTGGCATTAGACAACCGAGCCACAGAAAAGTCTGCCTTGGTACCACTGAGTACCGGCCCAGACCAAAGTAGCTTTCAGACACCTTAAGAGAGTCTTGATTTGCAATTCTCCCCTTTCTTCTCCTTGGATTTTCAACTAGGAAAGTGTGCTAATCATCTGCTTTTGCGGAAAAACTTGCCAGCTGTCTACACTGGCCGCTTGAATTTCCGCAAAAGCACTGACGATCTCATGTAAGATTGTCAGTGCTTCTGCGGGAATACTATGCTGCTCCCGTTCGGGCAAAAGTCTTTTTCCGAAAGACTTCTGCGCAAAAGGGCCAGTGTAGACAGCAGAGAGTTCTTTTCCGCAAAAAAGCCCCGATGGCGAAAATGGCGATTGGGGCTTTTTTGCAGAAAAGCGCGTCTAGATTGGCCACGGACGCTTTTCCGTAAAAAGTTTACATACCCAGTATCTTGTGAAGAACTTGTCACCTCAGCACAGGGTCCCGGGGCGGGCTTTACCATAAGGGACCCGGAGAGATCATCTAGGCCAGCTGGAGGGGGCAGGGCAGGGGAGGGGAGGGGAGGGGAGGGGAGGGGAGAGGAGAGGAGAGGAGAGGAGGTTGGCCACTGAAAATGTTGCAGTATTAATTTTCCTTTTATTTGACTTCATATCAAACAAATATTTACAGTTTAAATGACCTTGTTAATTCTCCCTTGTGTTAGTACTCTTTCTTCCAGAACGTTTTAAAAACACAGACGAGACATGTCTTCGCCTGGGTGGCAGGCATCCGAAGAAGGGCACGTGACCTCGATCTTGGAGCACGAGACAAAACTCACTCCGCTCCTGGAGGGGATATGTTAGAGGCAACACTGGGCTCCAGTGAGCAGCAGCCAGGTGACGCACGTGTCTGTCCTTTCCACACATCTAGGGTGGCCTAGCTCCTAACCGTTCTCTGTCTCTTTTTCGGTCCCTGTAGACTTGGAGGAGATGAGAGGCTGGCCATGTGGTGGCAGAGACCGAAAGGAGCCACCCTCCCGAGACCCTGCCGGCAGATGGAAACCAGACAGCGATCTATGGAAGAAGAGCAAATAGCAATTGGCTCAAGGTAAGTATCGAGGGAGGGCCGCACAGACGTTTGCGAGCGTGGTACGGGTCCCTGAGAAAAGGCCCTCTGGCTCGTGGTGGAAGAACTTGAAAATACGAAGTACAAAAGTCACAGTGTTGTACTTAAAAGAAGTACTCGGGATCTTTTTCAGAGGGATAAGGCAACACGCCACATTTATTGATCACACACACACACACATTAATTTATATATATATATATATATATATATATATATATATATATATATATATATATATATATATATATTTACCACATGCATATGATAAGTATTGATTATTCTGTGTCACTCACTCTCACACACACACACACACACACACACGTGCACAAGCACACTCCGTCTTGCTGTTGTTACCAACTTGTTGCTCCCCTTAACTTCACTGGCCAGGTGAGTTAGATGGGGGAGGGGTGGAGCCGGGCTTCTGCTGATCCGGATCGATGCTCCGATGGTGACAAGATGAGACCCGGAGTCCTCTGCAAGACAACTCACTTTTATAGCAGCTTCCCTCTTATGCAAATATATCCCAGATTCAAAATCTGGGTCTGTGTCCTTTGGTCCCTTTGTGGGTGCTGTCTGTTAAGAGAGGGTGTTTTCCAAAGAAGGTGCTTGCTTCTAATCCCCAAGGCCTTCAATATGTCTGCTCTTCTTTCTTGAGCCCTCTTGACACCTTGGGTCTGGCTTCTACCCCCTTTTCAACTGGTGTAGCTCTCTGGAGGTGCTTGGCTCCCAAGTGTTACTCATTCACACCTCGTTCATTCAACTGGGCAATTGATTACAGAGTGGGGGGAGAGAGTGGGGGAAAGATCTTATTCTACTCCTAGCAAATGACATTTTTACCTCTTTAACTATATACTCTGTATTAGAACCCTATGTAGAAAACTAAGTTACAAGGTTATATGGATTCAAGTTCTAATACAAAGTGACAAGGTCATATGGATTAATACAAAGTTACAAGGTTATATGGAGAGGCACAGTGTCAAGTCATATGAAGTACATAGGTTTATCTACAACAGAAACTGAACACCGATTTTTGTATTTTTAAAAATGTCATTAATCCCCCCCCCTCCCCCGCCACCCTCCCCGAATCTCCTGGCTGGCGATACTTAACGTGTCTAGGATCATACGGAAAACTAAGTGAGTAGGCTGCCAATTGACCTAGCGTCACGCATGCCGAGAGTTGGCAAAACTGGGATTGAAATAAAGACTTGGTCTCCCAGCAGCACCGAGGAGCCCCAGCCATGGATTAGGGCCTCGTGGGAATAGTTGTCTCCTAATTGATCTAATCTTTGGCTTTTGAGTTTGATATTATTGGTGAGTCCTTCTAGGCGACTGTTACTCGGCGTGCATGCGTGCGCACGTAAGTATGAGTGCAAGTGTGTGCGTCCGCAAGTGTCCATTTGCGTGTGTGTGCACGTGCCTGCGTGCGGGCAGATTGAGCAGATGCGTGTGTGGGCATCTGAGCGAGGGCACGAGTGGGCGCCCAGGCGTGTTAATCTGTTAATTCGCGTTTGTGAGTGTGTACACGCATCCCTGCGTGTGAGCATTTGGCAGGGTGAGTGGCTGTTGCACGGGCGTGTGCGTCTGACGTGTGCCAGTCAGACGGTGCCCTGGCAGCAGTAGCTCCTGGAAAGCGACACCCCTCCCCTCCCATCTGGAGCATGCAACTGGGATGAGAGGGGCAGGGAAGAGTAGCACTGCTGCAGCGCGTTTCAGCACGAGGCCCTAACTGCCGCGCGGTAGCTGCTCCTTTTGTATCCGACGTGGGGCAACAAGGAGCGGCCTCGCATCATGCCGGCGCCACGTGCGTTCAGTCCCACGGACCGGAAGTGACGTTTTCTCGGTCCACAGCCTGACAGCAACCGACTGGGAACCGTGACCGGAAGGTGCCCAGGTACGAGCGCTCAGCTGGTGCCAGGTCAGCGGGTGGTAGGCAGGAGACACGGGGCCAGGCGGGACGGGTTCAGACACGGGGTGCCTGGCTGGGACAGCGACTGGGGTTGGAGGTTTCCTGCGGCGGTGCAGCCAGCGTAGGCCACCAGCTCCCGTGGTACGTGGGGCAGAGGAAGGACAGCAGAGCGGAGGCTGGAACCGCTCCGACAAGGCACCACTCTGCTTATGGTTGCCAGGTGTCCGGTTTTGAACTGGACGGTCCAGGCTTTCAGCTTTTTCTTCGGGGAAACAAATTGAGAAAATATAAATGTCCGCGAAAGCGGCAAGGAGTTCTGTGCCACAGGACTCCTCGCTGCTTTTGCAGATTCAGACTAACGCGGCTACTCCTCTGATAAATGTCTGGTATTTTCTAAATCAGATGGAATGCAGATTGTGATGTCATGTCAGGCGTGTCTGGTATTTTGGTGAAACCATCTGGCAACCCTAGCTCTGCTCCTTGCTTGGCCGGGGTGGCGCCCTGCCTCTGTGGCAGGCCCTGACGTCACAGGGAGCGTGTTCCCCAGGAAATCCGGGCAGTGCAGCGGCTTCCGGTCCGCGCCACCCGGCCCCAAGGGAGAGGCGGCGGGAGGCGGCAGCGAGGTCAGAGCGTGACGCTGCCCCGCCCGGATCTCAGCCCTTGGGCGCCCCAGTGTGCACCCCGCCCGGCCGGGCCGCTCCCCTGTAGCTCCGCCCCCAGCGCTGCGCCCGCTGCCTCGTGGCCCGGCTCGGTGCGAAGCTGCCACTGCCGGCTACGAACAGCAGCGCACTGCTAGTGACGTCATTGCCCTGGCGCGGTGCATGCAAATGATGGAACGCGGGGCACGTTCTATCGGCTCCCCGGCGAGTGACACGTGGGTTTGTGGGGCACACAGACGGGTCCCAGGCTCCGTCATTAATGGCAGGGGCGTGGCCTGGTCTGGGGGCGGGGCCACTGACCGGCAGGAACTCAGCTGGGACACAGAAGTGAGCGGCAGAAAACTCCTCGGGGTCTCCGGAAAATCCTCGCGCGGCCCCTCTGGGCTTGTGAACGGGACGCAGCAGAGGCAGCCGCCCCCCCCTCCCCCCCCCACCCGCCTCACGCTCCCCGCTGCACTTTCGAAGGCAACAGCAGCATCAGCCTGTCCCGCTGCCAGTCCCCACACAAGCCGGCTGGGAAATTTGGTGTTGGGGGGAGCAGACTGCATGGGGGGGAGAGGAGTTTGGTGGTGGTGGGGGATCAGACTGCATGGGGCGGGGAGGAGTTTGGGGGGTAGGGGATCAGACTGCACGGGGGGGAGGAGTTTGGGGGGGATCAGACTGCACGGGGGGAGTTTTGTGGGGGGTAGGAGATCAGACTGCACGGGGCGAGGAGTTTGGGGGGGATCAGACTGCACGGGGGGAGGAGTTTTGTGGGGGGTAGGAGATCAGACTGCACGGGGCGAGGAGTTTGGGGGGGATCAGACTGCACGGGGGGAGGAGTTTGGGGGGGGAGCAGACTGCACGGGGGGAGGAGTTTGGGGGGGGAGCAGACTGCACGGGGCGGAGAGGAGTTTGGGGGGGAGCAGACTGCACGGGGCGGAGAGGAGTTTGGTGGGGGGGATCAGACTGCACGGGGCGGGGAGGAGTTTGGTGGGGATCAGACTGCACGGGGTGGGGAGGAGTTGGGGGGAGCAGACTGCACGGGGTGGGGAGCAGTTTGGGGGGGATCAGACTGCACGGGGTGGGGAGCAGTTTGGGGGGATCAGACTGCACGGGGGGGAGGAGTTTGGAGGGGGATCAGACTGCACGGGGCAGAGAGGAGTTTGGTGGTGAGGGGGAGCAGACTGCACGGGGCGGGGAGGAGTTGGGGGGAGCAGACTGCACGGGGCGGAGAGCACTTTGGTGGGGGGGAGCGGACTGCACGGGGGGGAGGAGCTTGGGGGGGATCGGACTGCACGGGGCGGGGAGGACTTTGGGAGGGGATCGGACTGCACGGGGCGGAGAGGAGGTTGGGGGGGATCGGACTGCACGCGGCGGAGAGAAATTTTGGGGGTGATCAGTCTGCAGGGGGCGGGGAGGAGTTTGGGGAGGGGAGCAGACTGCACGGGGCGGAGAGGAATTTGGGGGCGGTTCAGACTGCACGGGGCGGAGAGGAATTTGGGGGGGTTCACACTGCATTGGGCGGGGAGGAGTTTGGTGGGGGGGAGGAGACTGCACGGGGCGGGGAGGAGTTTGGGGGGTTCAGACTGCACGGGGCGGGGAGGAGTTTGGGGGGTTCAGACTGCACGGGGCGGGGAGGAGTTTGGTGGGGGGGAGCAGACTGCACGGGGCGGGGAGGAGTTTGGGGGGTTCAGACTGCACGGGGCGGGGAGGAGTTTGGGGGGGAGGGGTTGCCGCGGAGTCTCCTCTCCCGAGTGGGGGCGGGGCATCAGCTAAGGACGCTGCCGTCTCTGAGGCAGGAGCCCCGCCCAACAATGGGGAGGGGCGGGATGAGGGGGAGTAGGGAAAGTAGCCGCAGTGGCTTGTGGGAAACTGAGTGCCCCTGTCCGCAGCTCCCATCGGCCATTGCAGGGCCAGGGCAGGCCCGGCGCTGTTCGGTTGGGCGGGTGCAGCGGAAGTGACATCACAACGGGGCATTGACCAGGGAGCGACGCGGTTGGTCCCGCGCTCGTGTCACTCCAAGTGTTAGCGACGCATCCTGGGACTTGTAGTTCTCATAGTGCGGCCTCCCGGGGCACGTCGCAGCGCGCCCCGCCCCTATCATAGCCCCGCCCCCCGGCATAGCCCCGTCCAGCGTGTTCGTAGTTCGGAATGGGGCATTTCTACCCTAAGAACAATCTTTTTTATTTGGAAATAACGGCCCTTAGCAGAGCAACAGTGCCGCTCGGTGGTCATTGCGGGTAATGCACGTGTAATTCCGAAGCGCCTCCACAGTGCCGCTCGGTGGTCATTGCCGGTAATGCACGTGTAATTCCGAAGCGCCTCCACAGTGCCGCTCGGTGGTCATTGCGGGTAATGCACGTGTAATTCCGTAGCGCCTCCACAGTGCCGCTCGGTGGTCATTGCGGGTAATGCACGTGTAATTCCGTAGCGCCTCCACAGTGCCGCTCGGTGGTCATTGCCGGTAATGCACGTGTAATTCCATCGCCCCCAGCTGCTGTCCCTGCTCCGCACGCCACGTGGCCCCAGTCTTGCCCTTTGACAGCAGGCAAAGTAAGAAGCTCGTTATTTCCAGGCTCCGCGGAGCCCTCTCCCCTCCTGCCCATGGCCCCCTCATCCCGCACTCCAGGCTCCGCACAGCCCTCTCCCCTCCTGCCCCCGGCCCCCTCATCCCGCACTGCAGGCTCCGCGCAGCTCTCTCCCCTCCTGCCCATGGCCCCCTCATCCCGCACTGCAGGCTCCGCACAGCCCTCTCCCCTCCTGCCCCCGGCCCCCTCATCCCGCACTGCAGGCTCTGCGGGGGAGGAGTTTGGGGGGGATCAGACTGCACGGGGGGGAGAGGAGTTTGGGGGGGATCAGACTGCACGTGGGGAGGATCAGACTGCACGGGGCGGGGAGGAGTTTGGGGGGGGATCAGACTGCACGGGGGGGAGGATCAGACTCCACGGGGCGGCGAGGATTTTGGGGAGGGGTTCAGACTGCACGGGGCGGAGAGGAGTTTGGGGAGGGGATCAGACTACACGGGGCGGAGAGGAGTTTGGGGGGCATCGGACTGCACGGGGCGGGGAGGAGTTTGGGGGGATCAGACTGCACGGGGGGGAGAGGAGTTTGGGGGGATCAGACTGCACGGAGCGGGGAGGAGTTTGGGGGGATCAGACTGCACGGGGGGGAGGATCAGACTGCACGGAGCGGGGAGGAGTTTGGGGGGAGGATCAGACTGCACAGGGCAGGGAGGAGCTTTGGGGGGGATCAGACTGCACGGGGCGGACAGGAGTTTGGGGGGGGATCAGACTGCACGGGGCGGAGGGGAGTGTGGGGGGGATCAGACTGCACGGGGGGGAGAGGAGTTTGGGGGGGATCAGACTGCACGGAGCGGGGAGGAGTTTGGGGGGGGATCAGACTGCACGGGGGGGAGGATCAGACTGCACGGGGCGGGGAGGAGTTTGGGGAGGGGTTCAGACTGCACGGGGCGGAGCGCAGTTTGGGGGGGATCAGACTGCACGGGGCGGGGAGGAGTTTTGGGGGAGGATCAGACTGCACGGGGCGGGGAGGAGTTTGGGGGGATCGGACTGCACAGGGCGGGGAAGAGTTTGGGGGGGATCGGACTGCACGGGGCGGGGAGGAGTTTGGGGGGGATCTGACTGCACGGGGCGGGGAGGAGTTTGGGGGGGATCAGACTGCACGGGGGGGAGGATCAGACTGCACGGGGGGGGAGGAGTTTGGGGGGGATCGGACTGCACGGGGCGGGGAGGAGTTTGGGGGGATCAGACTGCACGGGGGGGAGAGGAGTTTGGGGGGATCAGACTGCACGGAGCGGGGAGGAGTTTGGGGGGATCAGACTGCACGGGGGGGAGGATCAGACTGCACGGAGCGGGGAAGAGTTTGGGGGGAGGATCAGACTGCACGGGGCAGGGAGGAGCTTTGGGGGGGATCAGACTGCACGGGGCGGACAGGAGTTTGGGGGGGGGGATCAGACTGCACGGGGCGGAGGGGAGTGTGGGGGGGATCAGACTGCACGGGGGGGAGAGGAGTTTGGGGGGGATCAGACTGCACGGAGCGGGGAGGAGTTTGGGGGGGGATCAGACTGCACGGGGGGGAGGATCAGACTGCACGGGGCGGGGAGGAGTATGGGGAGGGGTTCAGACTGCACGGGGCGGAGCGCAGTTTGGGGGGGATCAGACTGCACGGGGCGGGGAGGAGTTTTGGGGGAGATCAGACTGCACGGGGCGGGGAGGAGTTTGGGGGGATCGGACTGCACAGGGCGGGGAAGAGTTTGGGGGGGATCGGACTGCACGGGGCGGGGAGGAGTTTGGGGGGGATCAGACTGCACGGGGCGGGGAGGAGTTTGGGGGGGATCAGACTGCACGGGGGGGAGGATCAGACTGCACGGGGGGGAGGAGTTTGGGGGGGATCGGACTGCACGGAGCGGGGAGGAGTTTGGGGGGATCATACTGCACGGGGGGAGAGGAATTTGGGGGGATCGCACTGCACGGGGCGGGGAAGAGTTTGGGGGGATCGGACTGCACGGGGCGGGGAGGAGTTTGGGGGGGATCAGACTGCACGGGGGGGAGGATCAGACTGCACGGGGCGGGGGGAAGTTTGGGGGGATCAGACTGCACGGGGGGGAGTAGTTTGAGGGGGGATCAGACTGCACGGGGCGGGGAGGAGTTTGGGGGGATCAGACTGCACGGGGCGGGGAGGAGTTTGGGGGGGAAGGGTTGCCGCGGAGTCTCCTCTCTCGAGTGGGGGTGGGGCATCAGCTGCGAACGCTGCCGTCTCTGAGGCAGGAGCCCCGCCCAGCAATGGGGAGGGGCCGGATGAGGGGGAGTAGGGAAAGTAGCCGCAGTGGCTTGTGGGAAACTGAGTGCCCCTGTCCGCAGCTCCCATCGGCCATTGCAGGGCCAGGGCAGGCCCGGCGCTGTTCGGTTGGGCGGGTGCAGCGGAAGTGACATCACAACGGGGCATTGACCAGGGAGCGACGCGGTTGGTCCCGCGCTCGTGTCACTCCAAGTGTTAGCGACGCATCCTGGGACTTGTAGTTCTCATAGTGCGGCCTCCCGGGGCACGTCGCAGCGCGCCCCGCCCCTATCATAGCCCCGCCCCCCGGCATAGCCCCGCCCAGCGTGTTCTTAGTTCGGAATGGGGCATTTCTACCCTAAGAACAATCTTTTTTATTCGGAAATAACGGCCCTTAGCAGAGCAACAGTGCCGCTCGGTAGTCACCGGCGGTAATGCACGTGTAATTCCGTAGCGCCCCCACAGTGCCGCTCGGTGGTCATTGCGGGTAATGCACGTGTAATTCCGAAGCGCCTCCACAGTGCCGCTCGGTGGTCATTGCGGGTAATGCACGTGTAATTCCGAAGCGCCTCCACAGTGCCGCTCGGTGGTCATTGCGGGTAATGCACGTGTAATTCCGAAGCGCCTCCACAGTGCCGCTCGGTGGTCATTGCGGGTAATGCACGTGTAATTCCGAAGCGCCCCCACAGTGCCGCTCGGTGGTCATTGCGGGTAATGCACGTGTAATTCCATCGCCCCCAGCTGCTGTCCCTGCTCCGCACGCCACGTGGCCCCAGTCTTGCCCTTTGACAGCAGGCAAAGTAAGAAGCTCGTTATTTCCAGGCTCCGCGCAGCCCTCTCCCCTCCTGCCCCCGGCCCCCTCATCCCGCACACGAGGCTCCGCGCAGCCCTCTCCCCTCCTGCCCCCGGCCCCCTCATCCCACACACCAGGCTCCGCGCCAGGATCCCACACACAAACTTCTCCTCCTTAGACTTTTAGTTGTGGGGAACAAATTCTGGGGAGTCACTTCCACTTGGGGAATCATGTTTCATACTTGACTATGTTATCCCTACACTAAGGCTGGCCGAGAGACTGTCCCGGACTGATCGTAACAGACTGTTCTGTCCGCGAATGGGCTGAGAGTAAAGGGCGTGTTCGGAATCTGTGGCGCCCAATCTGAGGCTGTCCGAGGTGACTCTTAAGGGACTGCTCCGTGCGCCAATGGGCGGTGACTAAAGGCGTGTTCTGGGGCTGCTGGCGGCCAATAGGTTGTCCGGGGTGGATTATAACAGACTCTTCTGTCCGCGAATGGGCTGTGACTAAGGGGCGTGTTCTGAATCAGAGGCACCCAATAGGCTGACCCGGCTGCATCTTAACGGACAGCTCTGCCTGCGAATGCGGTGTGACTAGGGGGAATGACCTGCCACTGCTCTCGACCAATAGGCTGTCCGGGGTGGATCTTAATGGGCTGCTCTGTCCTCGAATTGTCTGTGACTTAGGGGTGGTTCCTGGCTGTGTGCCAGCCAATGGGCTTTCGGAAGACAGCCTTGGCGGAGGATAGTGTCGCCCAATGGGCTGTCAGCAAAGGGGATCCTGCCTCTGGTTCGGCCAATGGGCTGTCGCAGGGGGGCGTTGTCTGACTGGGCGGCCGGCGCCGCCATGACAGGAAGGTCCGAGGAGCGCGCGGGGGCGCGAGCGAATCCTGGGTCCGAGTGCGAAGCTGCCCCGCCCCCAGCCCGCCCCTTGTTGGTGTCTGGCCCGGGGGAGGAGGGGGCGCGAGGGAAGGTGGGGGAGCGGGCTGGGGGTGGGGTGTCTGGCCTGGGGGAGAAGGGGGCGCGAGGGAAGGTGGGGGAGCGGGCTGGGGGTGGGGTGTCTGGACAGGGGTGAGGTGTAGGAGCAGGCTGGGTGTGAGGGGCCGGGGGGGGTGCTCGGCACTGGGGGGGCAGGAGGGGGTGAGGGGCCGGGGGGGTGCTCGGCACTGGGGGGGCAGGAGGGGGTGAGGGGCCGGGGGGGTGCTCGGCACTGGGGGGGCAGGCGGGGGTGAGGGGCCGGGAGGTGCTCGGCACTGGGGGGGCAGGAGGGGGTGAGGGGCCGGGGGGGTGCTCGGCACTGGGGGGGCAGGAGGGGGTGAGGGGCCGGGGGGGTGCTCGGCACTGGGGGGGCAGGCGGGGGTGAGGGGCCGGGGGGTGCTCGGCACTGGGGGGGCAGGAGGGGGTGAGGGGCCGGGGGGGTGCTCGGCACTGGGGGGGCAGGAGGGAGGGGGAGGGGCCGGGGGGGGCCTTGGCACTGGGGGGGGCAGGAGGGGACAGGGCGCGGGAGAGCGCAGGCGCGGGCGGCGCTGGCTGGGCGGGAAACTCCCGGGACGCTCGCGCCCACGAGGCGGGCGGGAAAACGCTGCGGGGGGCGCTGAGGGGCGGAGCCTGGGGGGCGGGGCGGGAGCTGGCAGTGACGTGGAGCCCCCCCCCCCCCGGCGCTGCTGCCTCCCCGGGGAGCAGCGCCCCTGTGACCCCCCCCCAGGTGGTGCCGGGCGCGGGAGCTGACCCGGGCTCCAGTCACGTGGGTGTCTCGGGGAGGGGGGGCTGCGGGCCACCGGGGCCCGGGAGTGTCACGTGCCCCTTCCCCCCGCCGGGGAGCCGCGCGCCCTCGAGGGGTGGTTCCCGCGGGCGGGGCACGCACAGAACGTGTCCCGCACGCGGGGGGGCGGGGCGGCCTGAGCCCTGCTCCCCGCGCTGCTCGCTGTCTGGGGGCGGGGCCGGGTGCCCGCTGAATCCCCCCTGTGCCCGGGGGGGGGGGGGGGGGGCAGTTCGGCGGGGGGCGCTGTGGGGGGGGATGCTCTGGCCCTGGCTGCCCGCAGTGCCGCCCAGTGCCCGGCTGTGCCTCCTGCAGAGGCCGAGAGCGTCCTGGGTGGGGGCGTGTGGGGAGAGGGGGGGAGTGGCTGAGAATTGGGGGGCAAACAGGTGACAGACAAACCAACCGACAGAAAAGCCTCCCTGCCTGGCCCCCAGCTGAGCGGAGAAACGTCCCCCTGGCGCCAGAGCACTGCAGGGCCCAGCCTAGTCGCTTTGTGCGCTCCAGCCCCACGGCGTGGGGAGGGGGCGACGGTGGAGGAGCCCCAAGCACCCAGGCCTTAGGTTCCCCACCCGCCTTCTAAGCCCTGAGCATTTTAGGCCTGGCTGGACTAGAGAAGGGGGCACCAGGGGAGTTGCCGCTGAAGGCGCGCGGCCGCGCACAAACACCCCTCTGCCGCCCACCTCCCTTGCGGAGCCTTGCAGCGGCACTCGCCTTCCTGCTGGCCGGGGAATGGCGCGGTTGTTTTCCTGATCTGGTGGAGGGCGGCTGCCCCGTTGTGTCCCTGCTGGGGCAGCCTCGCCCCACCTCCAGCTGCGATTGGGGCTTCTGTTTGTTTCTGTTCATACAGTTTGCTGCAGTTTTCCATCCCCGAGGACCTGCGTGAAGCTGGTCCGACCAGAGATACGGGGATCGATTTTTAAGAGTAAGAGGTTTTGTTTTTAAAGCAGGGGTGAGGAACCTAATACCCCAGCTCACGTGAGTGTGGCCCTCGAGACTCAAGGTTCCCACACTAACGCTCTAGCTCCCCTCCAGATTGGTGATAGAAATGTAGCCGTGTTAGCCTGGGGTAGTTGAAGCAAAATGCAGGACAATGTAGCACTTTAAAGACTAACAAGATGGTTTATTAGATGATGAGCTTTCGTGGGCCAGACCCACTTCCTCAGATCAAATAGTGGAAGAAAGTAGTCACAACCGTATATACCAAAGGATACAATTAAAAAAAAGAACAAATATGAAAAGGACAAATCACATTGCAGAACAGGAGGGGGATGCGGTGGGGGGGAGGGGGAAGGAAGGTAAGTGTCTGTGAATTGATGATATTAGAGGTAGGGAGAGTGGGATGTTTGTGAGTTAATGGTATTAGAGGTGATAATTGGGGAAACTATCTTGGTAATGGGTGAGATAACAAACATTTGAACTAAGTCCTTGTTGGAAAGTGTCGAATTTTAACATGAATGACAGTTCAGAGGATTCCCTTTCAAGTGCAGATGTAAAAGGTCTTTGTAGCAGAATGCAGGTGGTCAAGTCATTGAGAGAGCGTCCTTTCTGGTTAAAATGGCAAGAAACTGTTTTCTCTTTGTGATCTTGTCTGATATCTGTTTTGTGGGCATTAATCCTTTGGCGAAGTGTCTGAGATGTTTGTCCAATGTACATAGCAGACGGACACTTTCGGCACACGATAGCATAGATTATATTTCTGGATGCGCAGGAATATGTGTTCTTGATCTTATAACTCACTTGGTTGGGTCCAATAATGGTATCAGCAGAATGAATATGTGGACAAAGCTGGCAACGGGGTTTGTTGCAAGGGAAGGTACCAGGGTTGGTATTAGTGTGGTATGTCCTGTGGTGGTTGGTAAGAATGATCTTGAGGTTAGGTGGTTGTCTATAGGAGACTATGGGTCTGTCTCCCAGAGCCTCTTTGAGTATGGTATCCTGTTCCAATATAGGCTGTAGTTTATTGATAATGTGTTGGACAGGTTTAAGTTGGGGGTTGTAGGTGATGACAAGTGGTGTTCTATTGTTGGTTTTCTTGGGTCTGTCTTGAAGTAGATGGTTTCTAGGTATTCGTCTGGCTCTTTCAATTTGCTTTTTTATTTCTCTGGGTGGCCAGATTGGAGCAGACAAATTCTGCTAGCCTGCCCCGCCCCGCCCCCCGCCCCCCCCCCCTCCTCACAAGGGAAGCCTTGTGTGCGAGGGGAATGTGGGAAGCCTCTTCCTCCTTCTCAGTTGGGGCATGTGTTAATGCGGATGGTGGGGTTTGGGATTTTTTTTTCTTCACACTTGTGTGTAGGGTTGCCAGGTGTCTAGCACTGAGCCAGACAGCCCGGTAGTTGCACTTTTTGTCCGGTAAATAAATTTAGAAAATACCGGACATACAAAATGTCCAGTATTTTCTGCTTTTCCTCTGTGCCCAGCAGAAATAAGCCGGGGCGGGGAGATTGGCTGACTAATTAAAGGGGTCACAACTGGATTTTGCTCAACAAAAATGTTCCTGGTGGGGTTTTTTTGTTTGGTTGGCTTCTTTCCCTCAACAAAAATTTTCCTGGCGCCTTTTTTTTTTTTTTTTTTTTGCTGAAACCATCTGGCAACCCTACTAGTGTGTGCCTTCCGCCCCCCCCAATAAGGTTCCCCACCCCGTCTGAAAGCGAGAGTTGGGAGAACAGGTTACCTTGCGTTCCTGTGTCCTTATAAGGAAGTTGAAGGCTACTATAAAATCCCCCCTCATGGTCTCCTCTTCAGACTAAAGAAACCTAAATCCCTCAGCCTCTTCATAGAGCAATTGCTCCAGCCCCCTAATCGTTTTGGTTGTCCTCTGCTGGACCCTCTCCAATGTGTCCACATCCCTTCTGTAGTGGGGGGCCCAGAACTGGACACAGTACTCCAGATGTGGCCCCACCAAAGCCGAATAAAGGGGAATAATGACATCTCTGGATCTACTGGCAATGCTCCTCTTAATGCAACCTAATATGCCATTAGCCTTCTTGGCTACAAGGGCACACTGTTGACTCATCTCCAGCTTCTCATCCACTGTAACCCCCAGGTCCTGTCTGCAGAACTACTACTTAACTGGTTGGTCCCCAGCTTGTAACTATGCTTGGGATTCTTCCATCCCAAGTGCAGGACTGTACACTTGTCCTTGTTGAACCTCATCAGATTTCTTGTGGCCCAATCCTCCAATTTGTCTAAGTCATTCTGGACCCTATCTCCGCCCTTAGGCATCTTTTAGCCTTTTTGTTCTATTATTGTTTTTCTATTTGGTACTAGAAAATCAAACTTTCCTCCTGCTTGGGCCTCAAGTTTCACTCCAGCAGCCCTTCCACAAGTAGAATCGTCTGCAAAATAAAATGTCAGGGCTACCGTCATTAAGGTGCTTGTCCCTGTAAGGACATGTGACTGAACTGGTTGTTCAGAAGGTTTCTGGTGAATTGGTTTATGCACAGGTATGCCTCCCGTTCTTCTTTAACCACCGCAGTCTCTTGTTTTTGTCCGGAAGCAAATTCTCTGCCAAGCCACCTTTTTTCCCTTTCATGTAATTGTCTGCTCTTTCGTTCGGTGTGGTAGACTTGTTCTAGTGTGGCATTAGACAACCGAGCCACAGAAAAGTCTGCCTTGGTACCACTGAGTACCGGCCCAGACCAAAGTAGCTTTCAGACACCTTAAGAGAGTCTTGATTTGCAATTCTCCCCTTTCTTCTCCTTGGATTTTCAACTAGGAAAGTGTGCTAATCATCTGCTTTTGCGGAAAAACTTGCCAGCTGTCTACACTGGCCGCTTGAATTTCCGCAAAAGCACTGACGATCTCATGTAAGATTGTCAGTGCTTCTGCGGGAATACTATGCTGCTCCCGTTCGGGCAAAAGTCTTTTTCCGAAAGACTTCTGCGCAAAAGGGCCAGTGTAGACAGCAGAGAGTTCTTTTCCGCAAAAAAGCCCCGATGGCGAAAATGGCGATTGGGGCTTTTTTGCAGAAAAGCGCGTCTAGATTGGCCACGGACGCTTTTCCGTAAAAAGTTTACATACCCAGTATCTTGTGAAGAACTTGTCACCTCAGCACAGGGTCCCGGGGCGGGCTTTACCATAAGGGACCCGGAGAGATCATCTAGGCCAGCTGGAGGGGGCAGGGCAGGGGAGGGGAGGGGAGGGGAGAGGAGAGGAGAGGAGAGGAGGTTGGCCACTGAAAATGTTGCAGTATTAATTTTCCTTTTATTTGACTTCATATCAAACAAATATTTACAGTTTAAATGACCTTGTTAATTCTCCCTTGTGTTAGTACTCTTTCTTCCAGAACGTTTTAAAAACACAGACGAGACATGTCTTCGCCTGGGTGGCAGGCATCCGAAGAAGGGCACGTGACCTCGATCTTGGAGCACGAGACAAAACTCACTCCGCTCCTGGAGGGGATATGTTAGAGGCAACACTGGGCTCCAGTGAGCAGCAGCCAGGTGACGCACGTGTCTGTCCTTTCCACACATCTAGGGTGGCCTAGCTCCTAACCGTTCTCTGTCTCTTTTTCGGTCCCTGTAGACTTGGAGGAGATGAGAGGCTGGCCATGTGGTGGCAGAGACCGAAAGGAGCCACCCTCCCGAGACCCTGCCGGCAGATGGAAACCAGACAGCGATCTATGGAAGAAGAGCAAATAGCAATTGGCTCAAGGTAAGTATCGAGGGAGGGCCGCACAGACGTTTGCGAGCATGGTACGGGTCCCTGAGAAAAGGCCCTCTGGCTCGTGGTGGAAGAACTTGAAAATACGAAGTACAAAAGTCACAGTGTTGTACTTAAAAGAAGTACTCGGGATCTTTTTCAGAGGGATAAGGCAACACGCCACATTAATTGATCACACACACACACACATTAATTTATATATATATATATATATTTACCACATGCATATGATAAGTATTGATTATTCTGTGTCACTCACTCTCACACACACACACACACACACACACACGTGCACAAGCACACTCCGTCTTGCTGTTGTTACCAACTTGTTGCTCCCCTTAACTTCACTGGCCAGGTGAGTTAGATGGGGGAGGGGTGGAGCCGGGCTTCTGCTGATCCGGATCGATGCTCCGATGGTGACAAGATGAGACCCGGAGTCCTCTGCAAGACAACTCACTTTTATAGCAGCTTCCCTCTTATGCAAATATATCCCAGATTCAAAATCTGGGTCTGTGTCCTTTGGTCCCTTTGTGGGTGCTGTCTGTTAAGAGAGGGTGTTTTCCAAAGAAGGTGCTTGCTTCTAATCCCCAAGGCCTTCAATATGTCTGCTCTTCTTTCTTGAGCCCTCTTGACACCTTGGGTCTGGCTTCTACCCCCTTTTCAACTGGTGTAGCTCTCTGGAGGTGCTTGGCTCCCAAGTGTTACTCATTCACACCTCGTTCATTCAACTGGGCAATTGATTACAGAGTGGGGGGAGAGAGTGGGGGAAAGATCTTATTCTACTCCTAGCAAATGACATTTTTACCTCTTTAACTATATACTCTGTATTAGAACCCTATGTAGAAAACTAAGTTACAAGGTTATATGGATTCAAGTTCTAATACAAAGTGACAAGGTCATATGGATTAATACAAAGTTACAAGGTTATATGGAGAGGCACAGTGTCAAGTCATATGAAGTACATAGGTTTATCTACAACAGAAACTGAACACCGATTTTTGTATTTTTAAAAATGTCATTAATCCCCCCCCCCCCCCGCCACCCTCCCCGAATCTCCTGGCTGGCGATACTTAACGTGTCTAGGATCATACGGAAAACTAAGTGAGTAGGCTGCCAATTGACCTAGCGTCACGCATGCCGAGAGTTGGCAAAACTGGGATTGAAATAAAGACTTGGTCTCCCAGCAGCACCGAGGAGCCCCAGCCATGGATTAGGGCCTCGTGGGAATAGTTGTCTCCTAATTGATCTAATCTTTGGCTTTTGAGTTTGATATTATTGGTGAGTCCTTCTAGGCGACTGTTACTCGGCGTGCATGCGTGCGCACGTAAGTATGAGTGCAAGTGTGTGCGTCCGCAAGTGTCCATTTGCGTGTGTGTGCACGTGCCTGCGTGCGGGCAGATTGAGCAGATGCGTGTGTGGGCATCTGAGCGAGGGCACGAGTGGGCGCCCAGGCGTGTTAATCTGTTAATTCGCGTTTGTGAGTGTGTACACGCATCCCTGCGTGTGAGCATTTGGCAGGGTGAGTGGCTGTTGCACGGGCGTGTGCGTCTGACGTGTGCCAGTCAGACGGTGCCCTGGCAGCAGTAGCTCCTGGAAAGCGACACCCCTCCCCTCCCATCTGGAGCATGCAACTGGGATGAGAGGGGCAGGGAAGAGTAGCACTGCTGCAGCGCGTTTCAGCACGAGGCCCTAACTGCCGCGCGGTAGCTGCTCCTTTTGTATCCGACGTGGGGCAACAAGGAGCGGCCTCGCATCATGCCGGCGCCACGTGCGTTCAGTCCCACGGACCGGAAGTGACGTTTGCTCGGTCCACAGCCTGACAGCAACCGACTGGGAACCGTGACCGGAAGGTGCCCAGGTACGAGCGCTCAGCTGGTGCCAGGTCAGCGGGTGGTAGGCAGGAGACACGGGGCCAGGCGGGACGGGTTCAGACACGGGGTGCCTGGCTGGGACAGCGACTGGGGTTGGAGGTTTCCTGCGGCGGTGCAGCCAGCGTAGGCCACCAGCTCCCGTGGTACGTGGGGCAGAGGAAGGACAGCAGAGCGGAGGCTGGAACCGCTCCGACAAGGCACCACTCTGCTTATGGTTGCCAGGTGTCCGGTTTTGAACTGGACGGTCCAGGCTTTCAGCTTTTTCTTCGGGGAAACAAATTGAGAAAATATAAATGTCCGCGAAAGCGGCAAGGAGTTCTGTGCCACAGGACTCCTCGCTGCTTTTGCAGATTCAGACTAACGCGGCTACTCCTCTGATAAATGTCTGGTATTTTCTAAATCAGATGGAATGCAGATTGTGATGTCATGTCAGGCGTGTCTGGTATTTTGGTGAAACCATCTGGCAACCCTAGCTCTGCTCCTTGCTTGGCCGGGGTGGCGCCCTGCCTCTGTGGCAGGCCCTGACGTCACAGGGAGCGTGTTCCCCAGGAAATCCGGGCAGTGCAGCGGCTTCCGGTCCGCGCCACCCGGCCCCAAGGGAGAGGCGGCGGGAGGCGGCAGCGAGGTCAGAGCGTGACGCTGCCCCGCCCGGATCTCAGCCCTTGGGCGCCCCAGTGTGCACCCCGCCCGGCCGGGCCGCTCCCCTGTAGCTCCGCCCCCAGCGCTGCGCCCGCTGCCTCGTGGCCCGGCTCGGTGCGAAGCTGCCACTGCCGGCTACGAACAGCAGCGCACTGCTAGTGACGTCATTGCCCTGGCGCGGTGCATGCAAATGATGGAACGCGGGGCACGTTCTATCGGCTCCCCGGCGAGTGACACGTGGGTTTGTGGGGCACACAGACGGGTCCCAGGCTCGGTCATTAATGGCAGGGGCGTGGCCTGGTCTGGGGGCGGGGCCACTGACCGGCAGGAACTCAGCTGGGACACAGAAGTGAGCGGCAGAAAACTCCTCGGGGTCTCCGGAAAATCCTCGCGCGGCCCCTCTGGGCTTGTGAACGGGACGCAGCAGAGGCAGCCGCCCCCCCCACCCGCCTCACGCTCCCCGCTGCACTTTCGAAGGCAACAGCAGCATCAGCCTGTCCCGCTGCCAGTCCCCACACAAGCCGGCTGGGAAATTTGGTGTTGGGGGGAGCAGACTGCATGGGGGGGAGAGGAGTTTGGTGGTGGTGGGGGATCAGACTGCATGGGGCGGGGAGGAGTTTGGGGGGTAGGGGATCAGACTGCACGGGGGGGAGGAGTTTGGGGGGGATCAGACTGCACGGGGGGAGTTTTGTGGGGGGTAGGAGATCAGACTGCACGGGGCGAGGAGTTTGGGGGGGATCAGACTGCACGGGGGGAGGAGTTTTGTGGGGGGTAGGAGATCAGACTGCACGGGGCGAGGAGTTTGGGGGGGATCAGACTGCACGGGGGGAGGAGTTTGGGGGGGGAGCAGACTGCACGGGGGGAGGAGTTTGGGGGGGGAGCAGACTGCACGGGGCGGAGAGGAGTTTGGTGGGGGGGATCAGACTGCACGGGGCGGGGAGGAGTTTGGTGGGGATCAGACTGCACGGGGTGGGGAGGAGTTGGGGGGAGCAGACTGCACGGGGTGGGGAGCAGTTTGGGGGGGATCAGACTGCACGGGGTGGGGAGCAGTTTGGGGGGATCAGACTGCACGGGGGGGAGGAGTTTGGAGGGGGATCAGACTGCACGGGGCAGAGAGGAGTTTGGTGGTGAGGGGGAGCAGACTGCACGGGGCGGGGAGGAGTTGGGGGGAGCAGACTGCACGGGGCGGAGAGCACTTTGGTGGGGGGGAGCGGACTGCACGGGGGGGAGGAGCTTGGGGGGGATCGGACTGCACGGGGCGGGGAGGACTTTGGGAGGGGATCGGACTGCACGGGGCGGAGAGGAGGTTGGGGGGGATCGGACTGCACGCGGCGGAGAGAAATTTTGGGGGTGATCAGTCTGCAGGGGGCGGGGAGGAGTTTGGGGAGGGGAGCAGACTGCACGGGGCGGGGAGGAGTTTGGAGGGAGCAGACTGCACGGGGCGGAGAGGAATTTGGGGGCGGTTCAGACTGCACGGGGCGGAGAGGAATTTGGGGGGGTTCACACTGCATTGGGCGGGGAGGAGTTTGGTGGGGGGGAGGAGACTGCACGGGGCGGGGAGGAGTTTGGTGGGGGGGAGCAGACTGCACGGGGCGGGGAGGAGTTTGGGGGGTTCAGACTGCACGGGGCGGGGAGGAGTTTGGGGGGTTCAGACTGCACGGGGCGGGGAGGAGTTTGGGGGGTTCAGACTGCACGGGGCGGGGAGGAGTTTGGGGAGGAGGGGTTGCCGCGGAGTCTCCTCTCCCGAGTGGGGGCGGGGCATCAGCTAAGGACGCTGCCGTCTCTGAGGCAGGAGCCCCGCCCAACAATGGGGAGGGGCGGGATGAGGGGGAGTAGGGAAAGTAGCCGCAGTGGCTTGTGGGAAACTGAGTGCCCCTGTCCGCAGCTCCCATCGGCCATTGCAGGGCCAGGGCAGGCCCGGCGCTGTTCGGTTGGGCGGGTGCAGCGGAAGTGACATCACAACGGGGCATTGACCAGGGAGCGACGCGGTTGGTCCCGCGCTCGTGTCACTCCAAGTGTTAGCGACGCATCCTGGGACTTGTAGTTCTCAGAGTGCGGCCTCCCGGGGCACGTCGCAGCACGCCCCGCCCCTATCATAGCCCCGCCCCCCGGCATAGCCCCGTCCAGCGTGTTCGTAGTTCGGAATGGGGCATTTCTACCCTAAGAACAATCTTTTTTATTTGGAAATAACGGCCCTTAGCAGAGCAACAGTGCCGCTCGGTGGTCATTGCCGGTAATGCACGTGTAATTCCGAAGCGCCTCCACAGTGCCGCTCGGTGGTCATTGCGGGTAATGCACGTGTAATTCCGTAGCGCCTCCACAGTGCCGCTCGGTGGTCATTGCGGGTAATGCACGTGTAATTCCGTAGCGCCTCCACAGTGCCGCTCGGTGGTCATTGCCGGTAATGCACGTGTAATTCCGAAGCGCCTCCACAGTGCCGCTCGGTGGTCATTGCCGGTAATGCACGTGTAATTCCGTAGCGCCTCCACAGTGCCGCTCGGTGGTCATTGCCGGTAATGCACGTGTAATTCCGTAGCGCCTCCACAGTGCCGCTCGGTGGTCATTGCGGGTAATGCACGTGTAATTCCGAAGCGCCTCCACAGTGCCGCTCGGTGGTCATTGCGGGTAATGCACGTGTAATTCCGTAGCGCCTCCACAGTGCCGCTCGGTGGTCATTGCCGGTAATGCACGTGTAATTCCGTAGCGCCTCCACAGTGCCGCTCGGTGGTCATTGCGGGTAATGCACGTGTAATTCCGAAGCGCCTCCACAGTGCCGCTCGGTGGTCATTGCGGGTAATGCACGTGTAATTCCGTAGCGCCTCCACAGTGCCGCTCGGTGGTCATTGCGGGTAATGCACGTGTAATTCCGTAGCGCCTCCACAGTGCCGCTCGGTGGTCATTGCGGGTAATGCACGTGTAATTCCGTAGCGCCTCCACAGTGCCGCTCGGTGGTCATTGCCGGTAATGCACGTGTAATTCCATCGCCCCCAGCTGCTGTCCCTGCTCCGCACGCCACGTGGCCCCAGTCTTGCCCTTTGACAGCAGGCAAAGTAAGAAGCTCGTTATTTCCAGGCTCCGCGGAGCCCTCTCCCCTCCTGCCCATGGCCCCCTCATCCCGCACTCCAGGCTCCGCACAGCCCTCTCCCCTCCTGCCCCCGGCCCCCTCATCCCGCACTGCAGGCTCCGCGCAGCTCTCTCCCCTCCTGCCCATGGCCCCCTCATCCCGCACTGCAGGCTCCGCACAGCCCTCTCCCCTCCTGCCCCCGGCCCCCTCATCCCGCACTGCAGGCTCTGCGGGGGAGGAGTTTGGGGGGGATCAGACTGCACGGGGGGGAGAGGAGTTTGGGGGGGATCAGACTGCACGTGGGGAGGATCAGACTGCACGGGGCGGGGAGGAGTTTGGGGGGGGATCAGACTGCACGGGGGGGAGGATCAGACTCCACGGGGCGGAGAGGAGTTTGGGGGGCATCGGACTGCACGGGGCGGGGAGGAGTTTGGGGGGATCAGACTGCACGGGGGGGAGAGGAGTTTGGGGGGATCAGACTGCACGGAGCGGGGAGGAGTTTGGGGGGGGATCAGACTGCACGGGGGGGAGGATCAGACTGCACGGAGCGGGGAGGAGTTTGGGGGGAGGATCAGACTGCACGGGGCAGGGAGGAGCTTTGGGGGGGATCAGACTGCACGGGGCGGACAGGAGTTTGGGGGGGGATCAGACTGCACGGGGCGGAGGGGAGTGTGGGGGGGATCAGACTCCACGGGGGGGAGAGGAGTTTGGGGGGGATCAGACTGCACGGAGCGGGGAGGAGTTTGGGGGGGGATCAGACTGCACGGGGGGGAGGATCAGACTGCACGGGGCGGGGAGGAGTTTGGGGAGGGGTTCAGACTGCACGGGGCGGAGCGCAGTTTGGGGGGGATCAGACTGCACGGGGCGGGGAGGAGTTTTGGGGGAGATCAGACTGCACGGGGCGGGGAGGAGTTTGGGGGGATCGGACTGCACAGGGCGGGGAAGAGTTTGGGGGGGATCGGACTGCACGGGGCGGGGAGGAGTTTGGGGGGGATCAGACTGCACGGGGCGGGGAGGAGTTTGGGGGGGATCAGACTGCACGGGGGGGAGGATCAGACTGCACGGGGGGGGAGGAGTTTGGGGGGGATCGGACTGCACGGGGCGGGGAGGAGTTTGGGGGGATCAGACTGCACGGGGGGGAGAGGAGTTTGGGGGGATCAGACTGCACGGAGCGGGGAGGAGTTTGGGGGGATCAGACTGCACGGGGGGGAGGATCAGACTGCACGGAGCGGGGAGGAGTTTGGGGGGAGGATCAGACTGCACGGGGCAGGGAGGAGCTTTGGGGGGGATCAGACTGCACGGGGCGGACAGGAGTTTGGGGGGGGATCAGACTCCACGGGGGGGAGAGGAGTTTGGGGGGGATCAGACTGCACGGAGCGGGGAGGAGTTTGGGGGGGGATCAGACTGCACGGGGGGGAGGATCAGACTGCACGGGGCGGGGAGGAGTTTGGGGAGGGGTTCAGACTGCACGGGGCGGAGCGCAGTTTGGGGGGGATCAGACTGCACGGGGCGGGGAGGAGTTTTGGGGGAGATCAGACTGCACGGGGCGGGGAGGAGTTTGGGGGGATCGGACTGCACAGGGCGGGGAAGAGTTTGGGGGGGATCGGACTGCACGGGGCGGGGAGGAGTTTGGGGGGGATCAGACTGCACGGGGCGGGGAGGAGTTTGGGGGGGATCAGACTGCACGGGGGGGAGGATCAGACTGCACGGGGGGGGAGGAGTTTGGGGGGGATCGGACTGCACGGGGCGGGGAGGAGTTTGGGGGGATCAGACTGCACGGGGGGGAGAGGAGTTTGGGGGGATCAGACTGCACGGAGCGGGGAGGAGTTTGGGGGGATCAGACTGCACGGGGGGGAGGATCAGACTGCACGGAGCGGGGAGGAGTTTGGGGGGAGGATCAGACTGCACGGGGCAGGGAGGAGCTTTGGGGGGGATCAGACTGCACGGGGCGGACAGGAGTTTGGGGGGGGGATCAGACTGCACGGGGCGGAGGGGAGTGTGGGGGGGATCAGACTGCACGGGGGGGAGAGGAGTTTGGGGGGGATCAGACTGCACGGAGCGGGGAGGAGTTTGGGGGGGATCAGACTGCACGGGGGGGAGGATCAGACTGCACGGGGCGGGGAGGAGTATGGGGAGGGGTTCAGACTGCACGGGGCGGAGCGCAGTTTGGGGGGGATCAGACTGCACGGGGCGGGGAGGAGTTTTGGGGGAGATCAGACTGCACGGGGCGGGGAGGAGTTTGGGGGGATCGGACTGCACAGGGCGGGGAAGAGTTTGGGGGGGATCGGACTGCACGGGGCGGGGAGGAGTTTGGGGGGGATCAGACTGCACGGGGGGGAGGATCAGACTGCACGGGGGGGAGGAGTTTGGGGGGGATCGGACTGCACGGAGCGGGGAGGAGTTTGGGGGGATCATACTGCACGGGGGGAGAGGAATTTGGGGGGATCGCACTGCACGGGGCGGGGAAGAGTTTGGGGGGATCGGACTGCACGGGGCGGGGAGGAGTTTGGGGGGGATCAGACTGCACGGGGGGGAGGATCAGACTGCACGGGGCGGGGGGAAGTTTGGGGGGATCAGACTGCACGGGGGGGAGTAGTTTGAGGGGGGATCAGACTGCACGGGGCGGGGAGGAGTTTGGGGGGATCAGACTGCACGGGGCGGGGAGGAGTTTGGGGGGGAAGGGTTGCCGCGGAGTCTCCTCTCCCGAGTGGGGGTGGGGCATCAGCTGCGAACGCTGCCGTCTCTGAGGCAGGAGCCCCGCCCAGCAATGGGGACGGGCCGGATGAGGGGGAGTAGGGAAAGTAGCCGCAGTGGCTTGTGGGAAACTGAGTGCCCCTGTCCGCAGCTCCCATCGGCCATTGCAGGGCCAGGGCAGGCCCGGCGCTGTTCGGTTGGGCGGGTGCAGCGGAAGTGACATCACAACGGGGCATTGACCAGGGAGCGACGCGGTTGGTCCCGCGCTCGTGTCACTCCAAGTGTTAGCGACGCATCCTGGGACTTGTAGTTCTCATAGTGCGGCCTCCCGGGGCACGTCGCAGCGCGCCCCGCCCCTATCATAGCCCCGCCCCCCGGCATAGCCCCGCCCAGCGTGTTCTTAGTTCGGAATGGGGCATTTCTACCCTAAGAACAATCTTTTTTATTTGGAAATAACGGCCCTTAGCAGAGCAACAGTGCCGCTCGGTAGTCACCGGCGGTAATGCACGTGTAATTCCGTAGCGCCCCCACAGTGCCGCTCGGTGGTCATTGCGGGTAATGCACGTGTGATTCCGAAGCGCCTCCACAGTGCCGCTCGGTGGTCATTGCGGGTAATGCACGTGTAATTCCATCGCCCCCAGCTGCTGTCCCTGCTCCGCACGCCACGTGGCCCCAGTCTTGCCCTTTGACAGCAGGCAAAGTAAGAAGCTCGTTATTTCCAGGCTCCGCGCAGCCCTCTCCCCTCCTGCCCGCGGCCCCCTCATCCCACACACCAGGCTCCGCGCAGCCCTCTCCCCTCCTGCCCCCGGCCCCCTCATCCCGCACACGAGGCTCCGCGCAGCCCTCTCCCCTCCTGCCCCCGGCCCCCTCATCCCACACACCAGGCTCCGCGCCAGGATCCCACACACAAACTTCTCCTCCTTAGACTTTTAGTTGTGGGGAACAAATTCTGGGGAGTCACTTCCACTTGGGGAATCATGTTTCATACTTGACTATGTTATCCCTACACTAAGGCTGGCCGAGAGACTGTCCCGGACTGATCGTAACAGACTGTTCTGTCCGCGAATGGGCTGAGAGTAAAGGGCGTGTTCGGAATCTGTGGCGCCCAATCTGAGGCTGTCCGAGGTGACTCTTAAGGGACTGCTCCGTGCGCCAATGGGCGGTGACTAAAGGCGTGTTCTGGGGCTGCTGGCGGCCAATAGGTTGTCCGGGGTGGATTATAACAGACTCTTCTGTCCGCGAATGGGCTGTGACTAAGGGGCGTGTTCTGAATCAGAGGCACCCAATAGGCTGACCCGGCTGCATCTTAACGGACAGCTCTGTCTGCGAATGCGGTGTGACTAGGGGGAATGACCTGCCACTGCTCTCGACCAATAGGCTGTCCGGGGTGGATCTTAATGGGCTGCTCTGTCCTCGAATTGTCTGTGACTTAGGGGTGGTTCCTGGCTGTGTGCCAGCCAATGGGCTTTCGGAAGACAGCCTTGGCGGAGGATAGTGTCGCCCAATGGGCTGTCAGCAAAGGGGATCCTGCCTCTGGTTCGGCCAATGGGCTGTCGCAGGGGGGCGTTGTCTGACTGGGCGGCCGGCGCCGCCATGACAGGAAGGTCCGAGGAGCGCGCGGGGGCGCGAGCGAATCCTGGGTCCGAGTGCGAAGCTGCCCCGCCCCCAGCCCGCCCCTTGTTGGTGTCTGGCCCGGGGGAGGAGGGGGCGCGAGGGAAGGTGGGGGAGCGGGCTGGGGGTGGGGTGTCTGGCCTGGGGGAGAAGGGGGCGCGAGGGAAGGTGGGGGAGCGGGCTGGGGGTGGGGTGTCTGGACAGGGGTGAGGTGTAGGAGCAGGCTGGGTGTGAGGGGCCGGGGGGGGGTGCTCGGCACTGGGGGGGCAGGAGGGGGTGAGGGGCCGGGGGGGTGCTCGGCACTGGGGGGGAAGGAGGGGGTGAGGGGCCGGGGGGGTGCTCGGCACTGGGGGGGCAGGCGGGGGTGAGGGGCCGGGGGGTGCTCGGCACTGGGGGGGCAGGAGGGGGTGAGGGGCCGGGGGGGTGCTCGGCACTGGGGGGGCAGGAGGGAGGGGGAGGGGCCGGGGGGGGCCTTGGCACTGGGGGGGGCAGGAGGGGACAGGGCGCGGGAGAGCGCAGGCGCGGGCGGCGCTGGCTGGGCGGGAAACTCCCGGGACGCTCGCGCCCACGAGGCGGGCGGGGAAAACGCTGCGGGGGGCGCTGAGGGGCGGAGCCTGGGGGGCGGGGCGGGAGCTGGCAGTGACGTGGAGCCCCCCCCCCCCCCCCGGCGCTGCTGCCTCCCCGGGGAGCAGCGCCCCTGTGACCCCCCCCCCAGGTGGTGCCGGGCGCGGGAGCTGACCCGGGCTCCAGTCACGTGGGTGTCTCGGGGAGGGGGGGCTGCGGGCCACCGGGGCCCGGGAGTGTCACGTGCCCCTTCCCCCCGCCGGGGAGCCGCGCGCCCTCGAGGGGTGGTTCCCGCGGGCGGGGCACGCACAGAACGTGTCCCGCACGCGGGGGGGCGGGGCGGCCTGAGCCCTGCTCCCCGCGCTGCTCGCTGTCTGGGGGCGGGGCCGGGTGCCCGCTGAATCCCCCCTGTGCCCGGGGGGGGGGGGCAGTTCGGCGGGGAGCGCTGTGGGGGGGGATGCTCTGGCCCTGGCTGCCCGCAGTGCCGCCCAGTGCCCGGCTGTGCCTCCTGCAGAGGCCGAGAGCGTCCTGGGTGGGGGCGTGTGGGGAGAGGGGGGGAGTGGCTGAGAATTGGGGGGCAAACAGGTGACAGACAAACCAACCGACAGAAAAGCCTCCCTGCCTGGCCCCCAGCTGAGCGGAGAAACGTCCCCCTGGCGCCAGAGCACTGCAGGGCCCAGCCTAGTCGCTTTGTGCGCTCCAGCCCCACGGCGTGGGGAGGGGGCGACGGTGGAGGAGCCCCAAGCACCCAGGCCTTAGGTTCCCCACCCGCCTTCTAAGCACTGAGCATTTTAGGCCTGGCTGGACTAGAGAAGGGGGCACCAGGGGAGTTGCCGCTGAAGGCGCGCGGCCGCGCACAAACACCCCTCTGCCGCCCACCTCCCTTGCGGAGCCTTGCAGCGGCACTCGCCTTCCTGCTGGCCGGGGAATGGCGCGGTTGTTTTCCTGATCTGGTGGAGGGCGGCTGCCCCGTTGTGTCCCTGCTGGGGCAGCCTCGCCCCACCTCCAGCTGCGATTGGGGCTTCTGTTTGTTTCTGTTCATACAGTTTGCTGCAGTTTTCCATCCCCGAGGACCTGCGTGAAGCTGGTCCGACCAGAGATACGGGGATCGATTTTTAAGAGTAAGAGGTTTTGTTTTTAAAGCAGGGGTGAGGAACCTAATACCCCAGCTCACGTGAGTGTGGCCCTCGAGACTCAAGGTTCCCACACTAACGCTCTAGCTCCCCTCCAGATTGGTGATAGAAATGTAGCCGTGTTAGCCTGGGGTAGTTGAAGCAAAATGCAGGACAATGTAGCACTTTAAAGACTAACAAGATGGTTTATTAGATGATGAGCTTTCGTGGGCCAGACCCACTTCCTCAGATCAAATAGTGGAAGAAAGTAGTCACAACCGTATATACCAAAGGATACAATTAAAAAAAAGAACAAATATGAAAAGGACAAATCACATTGCAGAACAGGAGGGGGATGCGGTGGGGGGGAGGGGGAAGGAAGGTAAGTGTCTGTGAATTGATGATATTAGAGGTAGGGAGAGTGGGATGTTTGTGAGTTAATGGTATTAGAGGTGATAATTGGGGAAACTATCTTGGTAATGGGTGAGATAACAAACATTTGAACTAAGTCCTTGTTGGAAAGTGTCGAATTTTAACATGAATGACAGTTCAGAGGATTCCCTTTCAAGTGCAGATGTAAAAGGTCTTTGTAGCAGAATGCAGGTGGTCAAGTCATTGAGAGAGCGTCCTTTCTGGTTAAAATGGCAAGAAACTGTTTTCTCTTTGTGATCTTGTCTGATATCTGTTTTGTGGGCATTAATCCTTTGGCGAAGTGTCTGAGATGTTTGTCCAATGTACATAGCAGACGGACACTTTCGGCACACGATAGCATAGATTATATTTCTGGATGCGCAGGAATATGTGTTCTTGATCTTATAACTCACTTGGTTGGGTCCAATAATGGTATCAGCAGAATGAATATGTGGACAAAGCTGGCAACGGGGTTTGTTGCAAGGGAAGGTACCAGGGTTGGTATTAGTGTGGTATGTCCTGTGGTGGTTGGTAAGAATGATCTTGAGGTTAGGTGGTTGTCTATAGGAGACTATGGGTCTGTCTCCCAGAGCCTCTTTGAGTATGGTATCCTGTTCCAATATAGGCTGTAGTTTATTGATAATGTGTTGGACAGGTTTAAGTTGGGGGTTGTAGGTGATGACAAGTGGTGTTCTATTGTTGGTTTTCTTGGGTCTGTCTTGAAGTAGATGGTTTCTAGGTATTCGTCTGGCTCTTTCAATTTGCTTTTTTATTTCTCTGGGTGGCCAGATTGGAGCAGACAAATTCTGCTAGCCTGCCCCGCCCCGCCCCCCGCCCCCCCCTCCTCACAAGGGAAGCCTTGTGTGCGAGGGGAATGTGGGAAGCCTCTTCCTCCTTCTCAGTTGGGGCATGTGTTAATGCGGATGGTGGGGTTTGGGATTTTTTTTTCTTCACACTTGTGTGTAGGGTTGCCAGGTGTCTAGCACTGAGCCAGACAGCCCGGTAGTTGCACTTTTTGTCCGGTAAATAAATTTAGAAAATACCGGACATACAAAATGTCCAGTATTTTCTGCTTTTCCTCTGTGCCCAGCAGAAATAAGCCGGGGCGGGGAGATTGGCTGACTAATTAAAGGGGTCACAACTGGATTTTGCTCAACAAAAATGTTCCTGGTGGGGTTTTTTTGTTTGGTTGGCTTCTTTCCCTCAACAAAAATTTTCCTGGCGCCTTTTTTTTTTTTTTTTTTTTTTTGCTGAAACCATCTGGCAACCCTACTAGTGTGTGCCTTCCGCCCCCCCCAATAAGGTTCCCCACCCCGTCTGAAAGCGAGAGTTGGGAGAACAGGTTACCTTGCGTTCCTGTGTCCTTATAAGGAAGTTGAAGGCTACTATAAAATCCCCCCTCATGGTCTCCTCTTCAGACTAAAGAAACCTAAATCCCTCAGCCTCTTCATAGAGCAATTGCTCCAGCCCCCTAATCGTTTTGGTTGTCCTCTGCTGGACCCTCTCCAATGTGTCCACATCCCTTCTGTAGTGGGGGGCCCAGAACTGGACACAGTACTCCAGATGTGGCCCCACCAAAGCCGAATAAAGGGGAATAATGACATCTCTGGATCTACTGGCAATGCTCCTCTTAATGCAACCTAATATGCCATTAGCCTTCTTGGCTACAAGGGCACACTGTTGACTCATCTCCAGCTTCTCATCCACTGTAACCCCCAGGTCCTGTCTGCAGAACTACTACTTAACTGGTTGGTCCCCAGCTTGTAACTATGCTTGGGATTCTTCCATCCCAAGTGCAGGACTGTACACTTGTCCTTGTTGAACCTCATCAGATTTCTTGTGGCCCAATCCTCCAATTTGTCTAAGTCATTCTGGACCCTATCTCCGCCCTTAGGCATCTTTTAGCCTTTTTGTTCTATTATTGTTTTTCTATTTGGTACTAGAAAATCAAACTTTCCTCCTGCTTGGGCCTCAAGTTTCACTCCAGCAGCCCTTCCACAAGTAGAATCGTCTGCAAAATAAAATGTCAGGGCTACCGTCATTAAGGTGCTTGTCCCTGTAAGGACATGTGACTGAACTGGTTGTTCAGAAGGTTTCTGGTGAATTGGTTTATGCACAGGTATGCCTCCCGTTCTTCTTTAACCACCGCAGTCTCTTGTTTTTGTCCGGAAGCAAATTCTCTGCCAAGCCACCTTTTTTCCCTTTCATGTAATTGTCTGCTCTTTCGTTCGGTGTGGTAGACTTGTTCTAGTGTGGCATTAGACAACCGAGCCACAGAAAAGTCTGCCTTGGTACCACTGAGTACCGGCCCAGACCAAAGTAGCTTTCAGACACCTTAAGAGAGTCTTGATTTGCAATTCTCCCCTTTCTTCTCCTTGGATTTTCAACTAGGAAAGTGTGCTAATCATCTGCTTTTGCGGAAAAACTTGCCAGCTGTCTACACTGGCCGCTTGAATTTCCGCAAAAGCACTGACGATCTCATGTAAGATTGTCAGTGCTTCTGCGGGAATACTATGCTGCTCCCGTTCGGGCAAAAGTCTTTTTCCGAAAGACTTCTGCGCAAAAGGGCCAGTGTAGACAGCAGAGAGTTCTTTTCCGCAAAAAAGCCCCGATGGCGAAAATGGCGATTGGGGCTTTTTTGCAGAAAAGCGCGTCTAGATTGGCCACGGACGCTTTTCCGTAAAAAGTTTACATACCCAGTATCTTGTGAAGAACTTGTCACCTCAGCACAGGGTCCCGGGGCGGGCTTTACCATAAGGGACCCGGAGAGATCATCTAGGCCAGCTGGAGGGGGCAGGGGAGGGGAGGGGAGAGGAGGGGAGAGGAGAGGAGAGGAGAGGAGGTTGGCCACTGAAAATGTTGCAGTATTAATTTTCCTTTTATTTGACTTCATATCAAACAAATATTTACAGTTTAAATGACCTTGTTAATTCTCCCTTGTGTTAGTACTCTTTCTTCCAGAACGTTTTAAAAACACAGACGAGACATGTCTTCGCCTGGGTGGCAGGCATCCGAAGAAGGGCACGTGACCTCGATCTTGGAGCACGAGACAAAACTCACTCCGCTCCTGGAGGGGAAATGTTAGAGGCAACACTGGGCTCCAGTGAGCAGCAGCCAGGTGACGCACGTGTCTGTCCTTTCCACACATCTAGGGTGGCCTAGCTCCTAACCGTTCTCTGTCTCTTTTTCGGTCCCTGTAGACTTGGAGGAGATGAGAGGCTGGCCATGTGGTGGCAGAGACCGAAAGGAGCCACCCTCCCGAGACCCTGCCGGCAGATGGAAACCAGACAGCGATCTATGGAAGAAGAGCAAATAGCAATTGGCTCAAGGTAAGTATCGAGGGAGGGCCGCACAGACGTTTGCGAGCGTGGTACGGGTCCCTGAGAAAAGGCCCTCTGGCTCGTGGTGGAAGAACTTGAAAATACGAAGTACAAAAGTCACAGTGTTGTACTTAAAAGAAGTACTCGGGATCTTTTTCAGAGGGATAAGGCAACACGCCACATTTATTGATCACACACACACACATTAATTTATATATATATATATATTTACCACATGCATATGATAAGTATTGATTATTCTGTGTCACTCACTCTCTCACACACACACACACACACACACGTGCACAAGCACACTCCGTCTTGCTGTTGTTACCAACTTGTTGCTCCCCTTAACTTCACTGGCCAGGTGAGTTAGATGGGGGAGGGGTGGAGCCGGGCTTCTGCTGATCCGGATCGATGCTCCGATGGTGACAAGATGAGACCCGGAGTCCTCTGCAAGACAACTCACTTTTATAGCAGCTTCCCTCTTATGCAAATATATCCCAGATTCAAAATCTGGGTCTGTGTCCTTTGGTCCCTTTGTGGGTGCTGTCTGTTAAGAGAGGGTGTTTTCCAAAGAAGGTGCTTGCTTCTAATCCCCAAGGCCTTCAATATGTCTGCTCTTCTTTCTTGAGCCCTCTTGACACCTTGGGTCTGGCTTCTACCCCCTTTTCAACTGGTGTAGCTCTCTGGAGGTGCTTGGCTCCCAAGTGTTACTCATTCACACCTCGTTCATTCAACTGGGCAATTGATTACAGAGTGGGGGGAGAGAGTGGGGGAAAGATCTTATTCTACTCCTAGCAAATGACATTTTTACCTCTTTAACTATATACTCTGTATTAGAACCCTATGTAGAAAACTAAGTTACAAGGTTATATGGATTCAAGTTCTAATACAAAGTGACAAGGTCATATGGATTAATACAAAGTTACAAGGTTATATGGAGAGGCACAGTGTCAAGTCATATGAAGTACGTAGGTTTATCTACAACAGAAACTGAACACCGATTTTTGTATTTTTAAAAATGTCATTAATTCCCCCCCCCCACCCGCCACCCTCCCCGAATCTCCTGGCTGGCGATACTTAACGTGTCTAGGATCATACGGAAAACTAAGTGAGTAGGCTGCCAATTGACCTAGCGTCACGCATGCCGAGAGTTGGCAAAACTGGGATTGAAATAAAGACTTGGTCTCCCAGCAGCACCGAGGAGCCCCAGCCATGGATTAGGGCCTCGTGGGAATAGTTGTCTCCTAATTGATCTAATCTTTGGCTTTTGAGTTTGATATTATTGGTGAGTCCTTCTAGGCGACTGTTACTCGGCGTGCATGCGTGCGCACGTAAGTATGAGTGCAAGTGTGTGCGTCCGCAAGTGTCCATTTGCGTGTGTGTGCACGTGCCTGCGTGCGGGCAGATTGAGCAGATGCGTGTGTGGGCATCTGAGCGAGGGCACGAGTGGGCGCCCAGGCGTGTTAATCTGTTAATTCGCGTTTGTGAGTGTGTACACGCATCCCTGCGTGTGAGCATTTGGCAGGGTGAGTGGCTGTTGCACGGGCGTGTGCGTCTGACGTGTGCCAGTCAGACGGTGCCCTGGCAGCAGTAGCTCCTGGAAAGCGACACCCCTCCCCTCCCATCTGGAGCATGCAACTGGGATGAGAGGGGCAGGGAAGAGTAGCACTGCTGCAGCGCGTTTCAGCACGAGGCCCTAACTGCCGCGCGGTAGCTGCTCCTTTTGTATCCGACGTGGGGCAACAAGGAGCGGCCTCGCATCATGCCGGCGCCACGTGCGTTCAGTCCCACGGACCGGAAGTGACGTTTGCTCGGTCCACAGCCTGACAGCAACCGACTGGGAACCGTGACCGGAAGGTGCCCAGGTACGAGCGCTCAGCTGGTGCCAGGTCAGCGGGTGGTAGGCAGGAGACACGGGGCCAGGCGGGACGGGTTCAGACACGGGGTGCCTGGCTGGGACAGCGACTGGGGTTGGAGGTTTCCTGCGGCGGTGCAGCCAGCGTAGGCCACCAGCTCCCGTGGTACGTGGGGCAGAGGAAGGACAGCAGAGCGGAGGCTGGAACCGCTCCGACAAGGCACCACTCTGCTTATGGTTGCCAGGTGTCCGGTTTTGAACTGGACGGTCCAGGCTTTCAGCTTTTTCTTCGGGGAAACAAATTGAGAAAATATAAATGTCCGCGAAAGCGGCAAGGAGTTCTGTGCCACAGGACTCCTCGCTGCTTTTGCAGATTCAGACTAACGCGGCTACTCCTCTGATAAATGTCTGGTATTTTCTAAATCAGATGGAATGCAGATTGTGATGTCATGTCAGGCGTGTCTGGTATTTTGGTGAAACCATCTGGCAACCCTAGCTCTGCTCCTTGCTTGGCCGGGGGTGGCGCCCTGCCTCTGTGGCAGGCCCTGACGTCACAGGGAGCGTGTTCCCCAGGAAATCCGGGCAGTGCAGCGGCTTCCGGTCCGCGCCACCCGGCCCCAAGGGAGAGGCGGCGGGAGGCGGCAGCGAGGTCAGAGCGTGACGCTGCCCCGCCCGGATCTCAGCCCTTGGGCGCCCCAGTGTGCACCCCGCCCGGCCGGGCCGCTCCCCTGTAGCTCCGCCCCCAGCGCTGCGCCCGCTGCCTCGTGGCCCGGCTCGGTGCGAAGCTGCCACTGCCGGCTACGAACAGCAGCGCACTGCTAGTGACGTCATTGCCCTGGCGCGGTGCATGCAAATGATGGAACGCGGGGCACGTTCTATCGGCTCCCCGGCGAGTGACACGTGGGTTTGTGGGGCACACAGACGGGTCCCAGGCTCCGTCATTAATGGCAGGGGCGTGGCCTGGTCTGGGGGCGGGGCCACTGACCGGCAGGAACTCAGCTGGGACACAGAAGTGAGCGGCAGAAAACTCCTCGGGGTCTCCGGAAAATCCTCGCGCGGCCCCTCTGGGCTTGTGAACGGGACGCAGCAGAGGCAGCCGCCCCCCCCTCCCCCCCCCACCCGCCTCACGCTCCCCGCTGCACTTTCGAAGGCAACAGCAGCATCAGCCTGTCCCGCTGCCAGTCCCCACACAAGCCGGCTGGGAAATTTGGTGTTGGGGGGAGCAGACTGCATGGGGGGGAGAGGAGTTTGGTGGTGGTGGGGGATCAGACTGCATGGGGCGGGGAGGAGTTTGGGGGGTAGGGGATCAGACTGCACGGGGGGGAGGAGTTTGGGGGGGATCAGACTGCACGGGGGGAGTTTTGTGGGGGGTAGGAGATCAGACTGCACGGGGCGAGGAGTTTGGGGGGGATCAGACTGCACGGGGGGAGGAGTTTTGTGGGGGGTAGGAGATCAGACTGCACGGGGCGAGGAGTTTGGGGGGGATCAGACTGCACGGGGGGAGGAGTTTGGGGGGGGAGCAGACTGCACGGGGCGGAGAGGAGTTTGGTGGGGGGGATCAGACTGCATGGGGCGGAGAGGAGTTTGGTGGGGGGGATCAGACTGCACGGGGCGGGGAGGAGTTTGGTGGGAATCAGACTGCACGGGGTGGGGAGGAGTTGGGGGGAGCAGACTGCACGGGGTGGGGAGCAGTTTGGGGGGGATCAGACTGCACGGGGTGGGGAGCAGTTTGGGGGGGATCAGACTGCACGGGGGGGAGGAGTTTGGAGGGGGATCAGACTGCACGGGGCAGAGAGGAGTTTGGTGGTGAGGGGGAGCAGACTGCACGGGGCGGGGAGGAGTTGGGGGGAGCAGACTGCACGGGGCGGAGAGCACTTTGGTGGGGGGGAGCGGACTGCACGGGGGGGAGGAGCTTGGGGGGGATCGGACTGCACGGGGCGGGGAGGACTTTGGGAGGGGATCGGACTGCACGGGGCGGAGAGGAGGTTGGGGGGGATCGGACTGCACGCGGCGGAGAGAAATTTTGGGGGTGATCAGTCTGCAGGGGGCGGGGAGGAGTTTGGGGAGGGGAGCAGACTGCACGGGGCGGGGAGGAGTTTGGAGGGAGCAGACTGCACGGGGCGGAGAGGAATTTGGGGGCGGTTCAGACTGCACGGGGCGGAGAGGAATTTGGGGGGGTTCACACTGCATTGGGCGGGGAGGAGTTTGGTGGGGGGGAGGAGACTGCACGGGGCGGGGAGGAGTTTGGGGGGTTCAGACTGCACGGGGCGGGGAGGAGTTTGGTGGGGGGGAGCAGACTGCACGGGGCGGGGAGGAGTTTGGGGGGTTCAGACTGCACGGGGCGGGGAGGAGTTTGGGGGGGAGGGGTTGCCGCGGAGTCTCCTCTCCCGAGTGGGGGCGGGGCATCAGCTAAGGACGCTGCCGTCTCTGAGGCAGGAGCCCCGCCCAACAATGGGGAGGGGCGGGATGAGGGGGAGTAGGGAAAGTAGCCGCAGTGGCTTGTGGGAAACTGAGTGCCCCTGTCCGCAGCTCCCATCGGCCATTGCAGGGCCAGGGCAGGCCCGGGGCTGTTCGGTTGGGCGGGTGCAGCGGAAGTGACATCACAACGGGGCATTGACCAGGGAGCGACGCGGTTGGTCCCGCGCTCGTGTCACTCCAAGTGTTAGCGACGCATCCTGGGACTTGTAGTTCTCAGAGTGCGGCCTCCCGGGGCACGTCGCAGCACGCCCCGCCCCTATCATAGCCCCGCCCCCCGGCATAGCCCCGTCCAGCGCGTTCGTAGTTCGGAATGGGGCATTTCTACCCTAAGAACAATCTTTTTTATTTGGAAATAACGGCCCTTAGCAGAGCAACAGTGCCGCTCGGTGGTCATTGCCGGTAATGCACGTGTAATTCCGAAGCGCCTCCACAGTGCCGCTCGGTGGTCATTGCGGGTAATGCACGTGTAATTCCGTAGCGCCTCCACAGTGCCGCTCGGTGGTCATTGCGGGTAATGCACGTGTAATTCCGTAGCGCCTCCACAGTGCCGCTCGGTGGTCATTGCGGGTAATGCACGTGTAATTCCGTAGCGCCTCCACAGTGCCGCTCGGTGGTCATTGCCGGTAATGCACGTGTAATTCCGAAGCGCCTCCACAGTGCCGCTCGGTGGTCATTGCGGGTAATGCACGTGTAATTCCGTAGCGCCTCCACAGTGCCGCTCGGTGGTCATTGCCGGTAATGCACGTGTAATTCCGAAGCGCCTCCACAGTGCCGCTCGGTGGTCATTGCGGGTAATGCACGTGTAATTCCGTAGCGCCTCCACAGTGCCGCTCGGTGGTCATTGCGGGTAATGCACGTGTAATTCCGTAGCGCCTCCACAGTGCCGCTCGGTGGTCATTGCGGGTAATGCACGTGTAATTCCGTAGCGCCCCCACAGTGCCGCTCGGTGGTCATTGCGGGTAATGCACGTGTAATTCCGTAGCGCCTCCACAGTGCCGCTCGGTGGTCATTGCGGGTAATGCACGTGTAATTCCGTAGCGCCTCCACAGTGCCGCTCGGTGGTCATTGCCGGTAATGCACGTGTAATTCCATCGCCCCCAGCTGCTGTCCCTGCTCCGCACGCCACGTGGCCCCAGTCTTGCCCTTTGACAGCAGGCAAAGTAAGAAGCTCGTTATTTCCAGGCTCCGCGGAGCCCTCTCCCCTCCTGCCCATGGCCCCCTCATCCCGCACTCCAGGCTCCGCACAGCCCTCTCCCCTCCTGCCCCCGGCCCCCTCATCCCGCACTGCAGGCTCCGCGCAGCTCTCTCCCCTCCTGCCCATGGCCCCCTCATCCCGCACTGCAGGCTCCGCACAGCCCTCTCCCCTCCTGCCCCCGGCCCCCTCATCCCGCACTGCAGGCTCTGCGGGGGAGGAGTTTGGGGGGGATCAGACTGCACGGGGGGGAGAGGAGTTTGGGGGGGATCAGACTGCACGTGGGGAGGATCAGACTGCACGGGGCGGGGAGGAGTTTGGGGGGGGATCAGACTGCACGGGGGGGAGGATCAGACTCCACGGGGCGGAGAGGAGTTTGGGGGGCATCGGACTGCACGGGGCGGGGAGGAGTTTGGGGGGATCAGACTGCACGGGGGGGAGAGGAGTTTGGGGGGATCAGACTGCACGGAGGGGGGAGGAGTTTGGGGGGGGATCAGACTGCACGGGGGGGAGGATCAGACTGCACGGAGCGGGGAGGAGTTTGGGGGGAGGATCAGACTGCACGGGGCAGGGAGGAGCTTTGGGGGGGATCAGACTGCACGGGGCGGACAGGAGTTTGGGGGGGGATCAGACTGCACGGGGCGGAGGGGAGTGTGGGGGGGATCAGACTCCACGGGGGGGAGAGGAGTTTGGGGGGGATCAGACTGCACGGAGCGGGGAGGAGTTTGGGGGGGGATCAGACTGCACGGGGGGGAGGATCAGACTGCACGGGGCGGGGAGGAGTTTGGGGAGGGGTTCCGACTGCACGGGGCGGAGCGCAGTTTGGGGGGGATCAGACTGCACGGGGCGGGGAGGAGTTTTGGGGGAGATCAGACTGCACGGGGCGGGGAGGAGTTTGGGGGGATCGGACTGCACAGGGCGGGGAAGAGTTTGGGGGGGATCGGACTGCACGGGGCGGGGAGGAGTTTGGGGGGGATCAGACTGCACGGGGCGGGGAGGAGTTTGGGGGGGATCAGACTGCACGGGGGGGAGGATCAGACTGCACGGGGGGGGAGGAGTTTGGGGGGGATCGGACTGCACGGGGCGGGGAGGAGTTTGGGGGGATCAGACTGCACGGGGGGGAGAGGAGTTTGGGGGGATCAGACTGCACGGAGCGGGGAGGAGTTTGGGGGGATCAGACTGCACGGGGGGGAGGATCAGACTGCACGGAGCGGGGAGGAGTTTGGGGGGAGGATCAGACTGCACGGGGCAGGGAGGAGCTTTGGGGGGGATCAGACTGCACGGGGCGGACAGGAGTTTGGGGGGGGATCAGACTGCACGGGGCGGAGGGGAGTGTGGGGGGGATCAGACTGCACGGGGGGGAGAGGAGTTTGGGGGGGATCAGACTGCACGGAGCGGGGAGGAGTTTGGGGGGGGATCAGACTGCACGGGGGGGAGGATCAGACTGCACGGGGCGGGGAGGAGTATGGGGAGGGGTTCAGACTGCACGGGGCGGAGCGCAGTTTGGGGGGGATCAGACTGCACGGGGCGGGGAGGAGTTTTGGGGGAGATCAGACTGCACGGGGCGGGGAGGAGTTTGGGGGGATCGGACTGCACAGGGCGGGGAAGAGTTTGGGGGGGATCGGACTGCACGGGGCGGGGAGGAGTTTGGGGGGGATCAGACTGCACGGGGCGGGGAGGAGTTTGGGGGGGATCAGACTGCACGGGGGGGAGGATCAGACTGCACGGGGGGGAGGAGTTTGGGGGGGATCGGACTGCACGGAGCGGGGAGGAGTTTGGGGGGATCATACTGCACGGGGGGAGAGGAATTTGGGGGGATCGCACTGCACGGGGCGGGGAAGAGTTTGGGGGGATCGGACTGCACGGGGCGGGGAGGAGTTTGGGGGGGATCAGACTGCACGGGGGGGAGGATCAGACTGCACGGGGCGGGGGGAAGTTTGGGGGGATCAGACTGCACGGGGGGGAGTAGTTTGAGGGGGGATCAGACTGCACGGGGCGGGGAGGAGTTTGGGGGGGGAAGGGTTGCCGCGGAGTCTCCTCTCCCGAGTGGGGGTGGGGCATCAGCTGCGAACGCTGCCGTCTCTGAGGCAGGAGCCCCGCCCAGCAATGGGGAGGGGCCGGATGAGGGGGAGTAGGGAAAGTAGCCGCAGTGGCTTGTGGGAAACTGAGTGCCCCTGTCCGCAGCTCCCATCGGCCATTGCAGGGCCAGGGCAGGCCCGGCGCTGTTCGGTTGGGCGGGTGCAGCGGAAGTGACATCACAACGGGGCATTGACCAGGGAGCGACGCGGTTGGTCCCGCGCTCGTGTCACTCCAAGTGTTAGCGACGCATCCTGGGACTTGTAGTTCTCATAGTGCGGCCTCCCGGGGCACGTCGCAGCGCGCCCCGCCCCTATCATAGCCCCGCCCCCCGGCATAGCCCCGCCCAGCGTGTTCTTAGTTCGGAATGGGGCATTTCTACCCTAAGAACAATCTTTTTTATTCGGAAATAACGGCCCTTAGCAGAGCAACAGTGCCGCTCGGTAGTCACCGGCGGTAATGCACGTGTAATTCCGTAGCGCCCCCACAGTGCCGCTCGGTGGTCATTGCGGGTAATGCACGTGTAATTCCGAAGCGCCTCCACAGTGCCGCTCGGTGGTCATTGCGGGTAATGCACGTGTAATTCCGTAGCGCCCCCACAGTGCCGCTCGGTGGTCATTGCGGGTAATGCACGTGTAATTCCGTAGCGCCTCCACAGTGCCGCTCGGTGGTCATTGCGGGTAATGCACGTGTAATTCCGAAGCGCCCCCACAGTGCCGCTCGGTGGTCATTGCGGGTAATGCACGTGTAATTCCGAAGCGCCTCCACAGTGCCGCTCGGTGGTCATTGCGGGTAATGCACGTGTAATTCCGAAGCGCCTCCACAGTGCCGCTCGGTGGTCATTGCGGGTAATGCACGTGTAATTCCGTAGCGCCCCCACAGTGCCGCTCGGTGGTCATTGCGGGTAATGCACGTGTAATTCCATCGCCCCCAGCTGCTGTCCTTGCTCCGCACGCCACGTGGCCCCAGTCTTGCCCTTTGACAGCAGGCAAAGTAAGAAGCTCGTTATTTCCAGGCTCCGCGCAGCCCTCTCCCCTCCTGCCCGCGGCCCCCTCATCCCACACACCAGGCTCCGCGCAGCCCTCTCCCCTCCTGCCCGCGGCCCCCTCATCCCGCACACGAGGCTCCGCGCAGCCCTCTCCCCTCCTGCCCCCGGCCCCCTCATCCCACACACCAGGCTCCGCGCCAGGATCCCACACACAAACTTCTCCTCCTTAGACTTTTAGTTGTGGGGAACAAATTCTGGGGAGTCACTTCCACTTGGGGAATCATGTTTCATACTTGACTATGTTATCCCTACACTAAGGCTGGCCGAGAGACTGTCCCGGACTGATCGTAACAGACTGTTCTGTCCGCGAATGGGCTGAGAGTAAAGGGCGTGTTCGGAATCTGTGGCGCCCAATCTGAGGCTGTCCGAGGTGACTCTTAAGGGACTGCTCCGTGCGCCAATGGGCGGTGACTAAAGGCGTGTTCTGGGGCTGCTGGCGGCCAATAGGTTGTCCGGGGTGGATTATAACAGACTCTTCTGTCCGCGAATGGGCTGTGACTAAGGGGCGTGTTCTGAATCAGAGGCACCCAATAGGCTGACCCGGCTGCATCTTAACGGACAGCTCTGTCTGCGAATGCGGTGTGACTAGGGGGAATGACCTGCCACTGCTCTCGACCAATAGGCTGTCCGGGGTGGATCTTAATGGGCTGCTCTGTCCTCGAATTGTCTGTGACTTAGGGGTGGTTCCTGGCTGTGTGCCAGCCAATGGGCTTTCGGAAGACAGCCTTGGCGGAGGATAGTGTCGCCCAATGGGCTGTCAGCAAAGGGGATCCTGCCTCTGGTTCGGCCAATGGGCTGTCGCAGGGGGGCGTTGTCTGACTGGGCGGCCGGCGCCGCCATGACAGGAAGGTCCGAGGAGCGCGCGGGGGCGCGAGCGAATCCTGGGTCCGAGTGCGAAGCTGCCCCGCCCCCAGCCCGCCCCTTGTTGGTGTCTGGCCCGGGGGAGGAGGGGGCGCGAGGGAAGGTGGGGGAGCGGGCTGGGGGTGGGGTGTCTGGCCTGGGGGAGAAGGGGGCGCGAGGGAAGGTGGGGGAGCGGGCTGGGGGTGGGGTGTCTGGACAGGGGTGAGGTGTAGGAGCAGGCTGGGTGTGAGGGGCCGGGGGGGGGTGCTCGGCACTGGGGGGGCAGGAGGGGGTGAGGGGCCGGGGGGGTGCTCGGCACTGGGGGGGCAGGAGGGGGTGAGGGGCCGGGGGGGTGCTCGGCACTGGGGGGGCAGGCGGGGGTGAGGGGCCGGGGGGTGCTCGGCACTGGGGGGGCAGGAGGGGGTGAGGGGCCGGGGGGGTGCTCGGCACTGGGGGGGCAGGAGGGAGGGGGAGGGGCCGGGGGGGGCCTTGGCACTGGGGGGGGCAGGAGGGGACAGGGCGCGGGAGAGCGCAGGCGCGGGCGGCGCTGGCTGGGCGGGAAACTCCCGGGACGCTCGCGCCCACGAGGCGGGCGGGAAAACGCTGCGGGGGGCGCTGAGGGGCGGAGCCTGGGGGGCGGGGCGGGAGCTGGCAGTGACGTGGAGCCCCCCCCCCCCCCCGGCGCTGCTGCCTCCCCGGGGAGCAGCGCCCCTGTGACCCCCCCCCAGGTGGTGCCGGGCGCGGGAGCTGACCCGGGCTCCAGTCACGTGGGTGTCTCGGGGAGGGGGGGCTGCGGGCCACCGGGGCCCGGGAGTGTCACGTGCCCCTTCCCCCCGCCGGGGAGCCGCGCGCCCTCGAGGGGTGGTTCCCGCGGGCGGGGCACGCACAGAACGTGTCCCGCACGCGGGGGGGCGGGGCGGCCTGAGCCCTGCTCCCCGCGCTGCTCGCTGTCTGGGGGCGGGGCCGGGTGCCCGCTGAATCCCCCCTGTGCCCGGGGGGGGGGGGGGCAGTTCGGCGGGGGGCGCTGTGGGGGGGGATGCTCTGGCCCTGGCTGCCCGCAGTGCCGCCCAGTGCCCGGCTGTGCCTCCTGCAGAGGCCGAGAGCGTCCTGGGTGGGGGCGTGTGGGGAGAGGGGGGGAGTGGCTGAGAATTGGGGGGCAAACAGGTGACAGACAAACCAACCGACAGAAAAGCCTCCCTGCCTGGCCCCCAGCTGAGCGGAGAAACGTCCCCCTGGCGCCAGAGCACTGCAGGGCCCAGCCTAGTCGCTTTGTGCGCTCCAGCCCCACGGCGTGGGGAGGGGGCGACGGTGGAGGAGCCCCAAGCACCCAGGCCTTAGGTTCCCCACCCGCCTTCTAAGCACTGAGCATTTTAGGCCTGGCTGGACTAGAGAAGGGGGCACCAGGGGAGTTGCCGCTGAAGGCGCGCGGCCGCGCACAAACACCCCTCTGCCGCCCACCTCCCTTGCGGAGCCTTGCAGCGGCACTCGCCTTCCTGCTGGCCGGGGAATGGCGCGGTTGTTTTCCTGATCTGGTGGAGGGCGGCTGCCCCGTTGTGTCCCTGCTGGGGCAGCCTCGCCCCACCTCCAGCTGCGATTGGGGCTTCTGTTTGTTTCTGTTCATACAGTTTGCTGCAGTTTTCCATCCCCGAGGACCTGCGTGAAGCTGGTCCGACCAGAGATACGGGGATCGATTTTTAAGAGTAAGAGGTTTTGTTTTTAAAGCAGGGGTGAGGAACCTAATACCCCAGCTCACGTGAGTGTGGCCCTCGAGACTCAAGGTTCCCACACTAACGCTCTAGCTCCCCTCCAGATTGGTGATAGAAATGTAGCCGTGTTAGCCTGGGGTAGTTGAAGCAAAATGCAGGACAATGTAGCACTTTAAAGACTAACAAGATGGTTTATTAGATGATGAGCTTTCGTGGGCCAGACCCACTTCCTCAGATCAAATAGTGGAAGAAAGTAGTCACAACCGTATATACCAAAGGATACAATTAAAAAAAAGAACAAATATGAAAAGGACAAATCACATTGCAGAACAGGAGGGGGATGCGGTGGGGGGGAGGGGGAAGGAAGGTAAGTGTCTGTGAATTGATGATATTAGAGGTAGGGAGAGTGGGATGTTTGTGAGTTAATGGTATTAGAGGTGATAATTGGGGAAACTATCTTGGTAATGGGTGAGATAACAAACATTTGAACTAAGTCCTTGTTGGAAAGTGTCGAATTTTAACATGAATGACAGTTCAGAGGATTCCCTTTCAAGTGCAGATGTAAAAGGTCTTTGTAGCAGAATGCAGGTGGTCAAGTCATTGAGAGAGCGTCCTTTCTGGTTAAAATGGCAAGAAACTGTTTTCTCTTTGTGATCTTGTCTGATATCTGTTTTGTGGGCATTAATCCTTTGGCGAAGTGTCTGAGATGTTTGTCCAATGTACATAGCAGACGGACACTTTCGGCACACGATAGCATAGATTATATTTCTGGATGCGCAGGAATATGTGTTCTTGATCTTATAACTCACTTGGTTGGGTCCAATAATGGTATCAGCAGAATGAATATGTGGACAAAGCTGGCAACGGGGTTTGTTGCAAGGGAAGGTACCAGGGTTGGTATTAGTGTGGTATGTCCTGTGGTGGTTGGTAAGAATGATCTTGAGGTTAGGTGGTTGTCTATAGGAGACTATGGGTCTGTCTCCCAGAGCCTCTTTGAGTATGGTATCCTGTTCCAATATAGGCTGTAGTTTATTGATAATGTGTTGGACAGGTTTAAGTTGGGGGTTGTAGGTGATGACAAGTGGTGTTCTATTGTTGGTTTTCTTGGGTCTGTCTTGAAGTAGATGGTTTCTAGGTATTCGTCTGGCTCTTTCAATTTGCTTTTTTATTTCTCTGGGTGGCCAGATTGGAGCAGACAAATTCTGCTAGCCTGCCCCGCCCCGCCCCCCGCCCCCCCCTCCTCACAAGGGAAGCCTTGTGTGCGAGGGGAATGTGGGAAGCCTCTTCCTCCTTCTCAGTTGGGGCATGTGTTAATGCGGATGGTGGGGTTTGGGATTTTTTTTTCTTCACACTTGTGTGTAGGGTTGCCAGGTGTCTAGCACTGAGCCAGACAGCCCGGTAGTTGCACTTTTTGTCCGGTAAATAAATTTAGAAAATACCGGACATACAAAATGTCCAGTATTTTCTGCTTTTCCTCTGTGCCCAGCAGAAATAAGCCGGGGCGGGGAGATTGGCTGACTAATTAAAGGGGTCACAACTGGATTTTGCTCAACAAAAATGTTCCTGGTGGGTTTTTTTTGTTTGGTTGGCTTCTTTCCCTCAACAAAAATTTTCCTGGCGCCTTTTTTTTTTTTTTTTTTTTGCTGAAACCATCTGGCAACCCTACTAGTGTGTGCCTTCCGCCCCCCCCAATAAGGTTCCCCACCCCGTCTGAAAGCGAGAGTTGGGAGAACAGGTTACCTTGCGTTCCTGTGTCCTTATAAGGAAGTTGAAGGCTACTATAAAATCCCCCCTCATGGTCTCCTCTTCAGACTAAAGAAACCTAAATCCCTCAGCCTCTTCATAGAGCAATTGCTCCAGCCCCCTAATCGTTTTGGTTGTCCTCTGCTGGACCCTCTCCAATGTGTCCACATCCCTTCTGTAGTGGGGGGCCCAGAACTGGACACAGTACTCCAGATGTGGCCCCACCAAAGCCGAATAAAGGGGAATAATGACATCTCTGGATCTACTGGCAATGCTCCTCTTAATGCAACCTAATATGCCATTAGCCTTCTTGGCTACAAGGGCACACTGTTGACTCATCTCCAGCTTCTCATCCACTGTAACCCCCAGGTCCTGTCTGCAGAACTACTACTTAACTGGTTGGTCCCCAGCTTGTAACTATGCTTGGGATTCTTCCATCCCAAGTGCAGGACTGTACACTTGTCCTTGTTGAACCTCATCAGATTTCTTGTGGCCCAATCCTCCAATTTGTCTAAGTCATTCTGGACCCTATCTCCGCCCTTAGGCATCTTTTAGCCTTTTTGTTCTATTATTGTTTTTCTATTTGGTACTAGAAAATCAAACTTTCCTCCTGCTTGGGCCTCAAGTTTCACTCCAGCAGCCCTTCCACAAGTAGAATCGTCTGCAAAATAAAATGTCAGGGCTACCGTCATTAAGGTGCTTGTCCCTGTAAGGACATGTGACTGAACTGGTTGTTCAGAAGGTTTCTGGTGAATTGGTTTATGCACAGGTATGCCTCCCGTTCTTCTTTAACCACCGCAGTCTCTTGTTTTTGTCCGGAAGCAAATTCTCTGCCAAGCCACCTTTTTTCCCTTTCATGTAATTGTCTGCTCTTTCGTTCGGTGTGGTAGACTTGTTCTAGTGTGGCATTAGACAACCGAGCCACAGAAAAGTCTGCCTTGGTACCACTGAGTACCGGCCCAGACCAAAGTAGCTTTCAGACACCTTAAGAGAGTCTTGATTTGCAATTCTCCCCTTTCTTCTCCTTGGATTTTCAACTAGGAAAGTGTGCTAATCATCTGCTTTTGCGGAAAAACTTGCCAGCTGTCTACACTGGCCGCTTGAATTTCCGCAAAAGCACTGACGATCTCATGTAAGATTGTCAGTGCTTCTGCGGGAATACTATGCTGCTCCCGTTCGGGCAAAAGTCTTTTTCCGAAAGACTTCTGCGCAAAAGGGCCAGTGTAGACAGCAGAGAGTTCTTTTCCGCAAAAAAGCCCCGATGGCGAAAATGGCGATTGGGGCTTTTTTGCAGAAAAGCGCGTCTAGATTGGCCACGGACGCTTTTCCGTAAAAAGTTTACATACCCAGTATCTTGTGAAGAACTTGTCACCTCAGCACAGGGTCCCGGGGCGGGCTTTACCATAAGGGACCCGGAGAGATCATCTAGGCCAGCTGGAGGGGGCAGGGCAGGGGAGGGGAGGGGAGGGGAGAGGAGAGGAGAGGAGAGGAGAGGAGAGGAGAGGAGAGGAGAGGAGGTTGGCCACTGAAAATGTTGCAGTATTAATTTTCCTTTTATTTGACTTCATATCAAACAAATATTTACAGTTTAAATGACCTTGTTAATTCTCCCTTGTGTTAGTACTCTTTCTTCCAGAACGTTTTAAAAACACAGACGAGACATGTCTTCGCCTGGGTGGCAGGCATCCGAAGAAGGGCACGTGACCTCGATCTTGGAGCACGAGACAAAACTCACTCCGCTCCTGGAGGGGATATGTTAGAGGCAACACTGGGCTCCAGTGAGCAGCAGCCAGGTGACGCACGTGTCTGTCCTTTCCACACATCTAGGGTGGCCTAGCTCCTAACCGTTCTCTGTCTCTTTTTCGGTCCCTGTAGACTTGGAGGAGATGAGAGGCTGGCCATGTGGTGGCAGAGACCGAAAGGAGCCACCCTCCCGAGACCCTGCCGGCAGATGGAAACCAGACAGCGATCTATGGAAGAAGAGCAAATAGCAATTGGCTCAAGGTAAGTATCGAGGGAGGGCCGCACAGACGTTTGCGAGCGTGGTACGGGTCCCTGAGAAAAGGCCCTCTGGCTCGTGGTGGAAGAACTTGAAAATACGAAGTACAAAAGTCACAGTGTTGTACTTAAAAGAAGTACTCGGGATCTTTTTCAGAGGGATAAGGCAACACGCCACATTTATTGATCACACACACACACACACATTAATTTATTTATATATATATATATATATATATATATATATATATATATATTTACCACATGCATATGATAAGTATTGATTATTCTGTGTCACTCACTCTCACACACACACACACACACACACACACGTGCACAAGCACACTCCGTCTTGCTGTTGTTACCAACTTGTTGCTCCCCTTAACTTCACTGGCCAGGTGAGTTAGATGGGGGAGGGGTGGAGCCGGGCTTCTGCTGATCCGGATCGATGCTCCGATGGTGACAAGATGAGACCCGGGAGTCCTCTGCAAGACAACTCACTTTTATAGCAGCTTCCCTCTTATGCAAATATATCCCAGATTCAAAATCTGGGTCTGTGTCCTTTGGTCCCTTTGTGGGTGCTGTCTGTTAAGAGAGGGTGTTTTCCAAAGAAGGTGCTTGCTTCTAATCCCCAAGGCCTTCAATATGTCTGCTCTTCTTTCTTGAGCCCTCTTGACACCTTGGGTCTGGCTTCTACCCCCTTTTCAACTGGTGTAGCTCTCTGGAGGTGCTTGGCTCCCAAGTGTTACTCATTCACACCTCGTTCATTCAACTGGGCAATTGATTACAGAGTGGGGGGAGAGAGTGGGGGAAAGATCTTATTCTACTCCTAGCAAATGACATTTTTACCTCTTTAACTATATACTCTGTATTAGAACCCTATGTAGAAAACTAAGTTACAAGGTTATATGGATTCAAGTTCTAATACAAAGTGACAAGGTCATATGGATTAATACAAAGTTACAAGGTTATATGGAGAGGCACAGTGTCAAGTCATATGAAGTACATAGGTTTATCTACAACAGAAACTGAACACCGATTTTTGTATTTTTAAAAATGTCATTAATTCCCCCCCCCCACCCGCCACCCTCCCCGAATCTCCTGGCTGGCGATACTTAACGTGTCTAGGATCATACGGAAAACTAAGTGAGTAGGCTGCCAATTGACCTAGCGTCACGCATGCCGAGAGTTGGCAAAACTGGGATTGAAATAAAGACTTGGTCTCCCAGCAGCACCGAGGAGCCCCAGCCATGGATTAGGGCCTCGTGGGAATAGTTGTCTCCTAATTGATCTAATCTTTGGCTTTTGAGTTTGATATTATTGGTGAGTCCTTCTAGGCGACTGTTACTCGGCGTGCATGCGTGCGCACGTAAGTATGAGTGCAAGTGTGTGCGTCCGCAAGTGTCCATTTGCGTGTGTGTGCACGTGCCTGCGTGCGGGCAGATTGAGCAGATGCGTGTGTGGGCATCTGAGCGAGGGCACGAGTGGGCGCCCAGGCGTGTTAATCTGTTAATTCGCGTTTGTGAGTGTGTACACGCATCCCTGCGTGTGAGCATTTGGCAGGGTGAGTGGCTGTTGCACGGGCGTGTGCGTCTGACGTGTGCCAGTCAGACGGTGCCCTGGCAGCAGTAGCTCCTGGAAAGCGACACCCCTCCCCTCCCATCTGGAGCATGCAACTGGGATGAGAGGGGCAGGGAAGAGTAGCACTGCTGCAGCGCGTTTCAGCACGAGGCCCTAACTGCCGCGCGGTAGCTGCTCCTTTTGTATCCGACGTGGGGCAACAAGGAGCGGCCTCGCATCATGCCGGCGCCACGTGCGTTCAGTCCCACGGACCGGAAGTGACGTTTGCTCGGTCCACAGCCTGACAGCAACCGACTGGGAACCGTGACCGGAAGGTGCCCAGGTACGAGCGCTCAGCTGGTGCCAGGTCAGCGGGTGGTAGGCAGGAGACACGGGGCCAGGCGGGACGGGTTCAGACACGGGGTGCCTGGCTGGGACAGCGACTGGGGTTGGAGGTTTCCTGCGGCGGTGCAGCCAGCGTAGGCCACCAGCTCCCGTGGTACGTGGGGCAGAGGAAGGACAGCAGAGCGGAGGCTGGAACCGCTCCGACAAGGCACCACTCTGCTTATGGTTGCCAGGTGTCCGGTTTTGAACTGGACGGTCCAGGCTTTCAGCTTTTTCTTCGGGGAAACAAATTGAGAAAATATAAATGTCCGCGAAAGCGGCAAGGAGTTCTGTGCCACAGGACTCCTCGCTGCTTTTGCAGATTCAGACTAACGCGGCTACTCCTCTGATAAATGTCTGGTATTTTCTAAATCAGATGGAATGCAGATTGTGATGTCATGTCAGGCGTGTCTGGTATTTTGGTGAAACCATCTGGCAACCCTAGCTCTGCTCCTTGCTTGGCCGGGGTGGCGCCCTGCCTCTGTGGCAGGCCCTGACGTCACAGGGAGCGTGTTCCCCAGGAAATCCGGGCAGTGCAGCGGCTTCCGGTCCGCGCCACCCGGCCCCAAGGGAGAGGCGGCGGGAGGCGGCAGCGAGGTCAGAGCGTGACGCTGCCCCGCCCGGATCTCAGCCCTTGGGCGCCCCAGTGTGCACCCCGCCCGGCCGGGCCGCTCCCCTGTAGCTCCGCCCCCAGCACTGCGCCCGCTGCCTCGTGGCCCGGCTCGGTGCGAAGCTGCCACTGCCGGCTACGAACAGCAGCGCACTGCTAGTGACGTCATTGCCCTGGCGCGGTGCATGCAAATGATGGAACGCGGGGCACGTTCTATCGGCTCCCCGGCGAGTGACACGTGGGTTTGTGGGGCACACAGACGGGTCCCAGGCTCCGTCATTAATGGCAGGGGCGTGGCCTGGTCTGGGGGCGGGGCCACTGACCGGCAGGAACTCAGCTGGGACACAGAAGTGAGCGGCAGAAAACTCCTCGGGGTCTCCGGAAAATCCTCGCGCGGCCCCTCTGGGCTTGTGAACGGGACGCAGCAGAGGCAGCCGCCCCCCCCACCCGCCTCACGCTCCCCGCTGCACTTTCGAAGGCAACAGCAGCATCAGCCTGTCCCGCTGCCAGTCCCCACACAAGCCGGCTGGGAAATTTGGTGTTGGGGGGAGCAGACTGCATGGGGGGGAGAGGAGTTTGGTGGTGGTGGGGGATCAGACTGCATGGGGCGGGGAGGAGTTTGGGGGGTAGGGGATCAGACTGCACGGGGGGGAGGAGTTTGGGGGGGATCAGACTGCACGGGGGGAGTTTTGTGGGGGGTAGGAGATCAGACTGCACGGGGCGAGGAGTTTGGGGGGGATCAGACTGCACGGGGGGAGGAGTTTTGTGGGGGGTAGGAGATCAGACTGCACGGGGCGAGGAGTTTGGGGGGGATCAGACTGCACGGGGGGAGGAGTTTGGGGGGGGAGCAGACTGCACGGGGCGGAGAGGAGTTTGGGGGGGAGCAGACTGCACGGGGCGGAGAGGAGTTTGGTGGGGGGGATCAGACTGCACGGGGCGGGGAGGAGTTTGGTGGGAATCAGACTGCACGGGGTGGGGAGGAGTTGGGGGGAGCAGACTGCACGGGGTGGGGAGCAGTTTGGGGGGGATCAGACTGCACGGGGTGGGGAGCAGTTTGGGGGGGATCAGACTGCACGGGGGGGAGGAGTTTGGAGGGGGATCAGACTGCACGGGGCAGAGAGGAGTTTGGTGGTGAGGGGGAGCAGACTGCACGGGGCGGGGAGGAGTTGGGGGGAGCAGACTGCACGGGGCGGAGAGCACTTTGGTGGGGGGGAGCGGACTGCACGGGGGGGAGGAGCTTGGGGGGGATCGGACTGCACGGGGCGGGGAGGACTTTGGGAGGGGATCGGACTGCACGGGGCGGAGAGGAGGTTGGGGGGGATCGGACTGCACGCGGCGGAGAGAAATTTTGGGGGTGATCAGTCTGCAGGGGGCGGGGAGGAGTTTGGGGAGGGGAGCAGACTGCACGGGGCGGGGAGGAGTTTGGAGGGAGCAGACTGCACGGGGCGGAGAGGAATTTGGGGGCGGTTCAGACTGCACGGGGCGGAGAGGAATTTGGGGGGGTTCACACTGCATTGGGCGGGGAGGAGTTTGGTGGGGGGGAGGAGACTGCACGGGGCGGGGAGGAGTTTGGTGGGGGGGAGCAGACTGCACGGGGCGGGGAGGAGTTTGGGGGGTTCAGACTGCACGGGGCGGGGAGGAGTTTGGGGGGTTCAGACTGCACGGGGCGGGGAGGAGTTTGGGGAGGAGGGGTTGCCGCGGAGTCTCCTCTCCCGAGTGGGGGCGGGGCATCAGCTAAGGACGCTGCCGTCTCTGAGGCAGGAGCCCCGCCCAACAATGGGGAGGGGCGGGATGAGGGGGAGTAGGGAAAGTAGCCGCAGTGGCTTGTGGGAAACTGAGTGCCCCTGTCCGCAGCTCCCATCGGCCATTGCAGGGCCAGGGCAGGCCCGGCGCTGTTCGGTTGGGCGGGTGCAGCGGAAGTGACATCACAACGGGGCATTGACCAGGGAGCGACGCGGTTGGTCCCGCGCTCGTGTCACTCCAAGTGTTAGCGACGCATCCTGGGACTTGTAGTTCTCAGAGTGCGGCCTCCCGGGGCACGTCGCAGCACGCCCCGCCCCTATCATAGCCCCGCCCCCCGGCATAGCCCCGTCCAGCGTGTTCGTAGTTCGGAATGGGGCATTTCTACCCTAAGAACAATCTTTTTTATTTGGAAATAACGGCCCTTAGCAGAGCAACAGTGCCGCTCGGTGGTCATTGCGGGTAATGCACGTGTAATTCCGAAGCGCCTCCACAGTGCCGCTCGGTGGTCATTGCGGGTAATGCACGTGTAATTCCGTAGCGCCTCCACAGTGCCGCTCGGTGGTCATTGCGGGTAATGCACGTGTAATTCCGTAGCGCCTCCACAGTGCCGCTCGGTGGTCATTGCGGGTAATGCACGTGTAATTCCGTAGCGCCTCCACAGTGCCGCTCGGTGGTCATTGCCGGTAATGCACGTGTAATTCCATCGCCCCCAGCTGCTGTCCCTGCTCCGCACGCCACGTGGCCCCAGTCTTGCCCTTTGACAGCAGGCAAAGTAAGAAGCTCGTTATTTCCAGGCTCCGCGGAGCCCTCTCCCCTCCTGCCCATGGCCCCCTCATCCCGCACTCCAGGCTCCGCACAGCCCTCTCCCCTCCTGCCCCCGGCCCCCTCATCCCGCACTGCAGGCTCCGCGCAGCTCTCTCCCCTCCTGCCCATGGCCCCCTCATCCCGCACTGCAGGCTCCGCACAGCCCTCTCCCCTCCTGCCCCCGGCCCCCTCATCCCGCACTGCAGGCTCTGCGGGGGAGGAGTTTGGGGGGGATCAGACTGCACGGGGGGGAGAGGAGTTTGGGGGGGATCAGACTGCACGTGGGGAGGATCAGACTGCACGGGGCGGGGAGGAGTTTGGGGGGGGATCAGACTGCACGGGGGGGAGGATCAGACTCCACGGGGCGGAGAGGAGTTTGGGGGGCATCGGACTGCACGGGGCGGGGAGGAGTTTGGGGGGATCAGACTGCACGGGGGGGAGAGGAGTTTGGGGGGATCAGACTGCACGGAGCGGGGAGGAGTTTGGGGGGGGGATCAGACTGCACGGGGGGGAGGATCAGACTGCACGGAGCGGGGAGGAGTTTGGGGGGAGGATCAGACTGCACGGGGCAGGGAGGAGCTTTGGGGGGGATCAGACTGCACGGGGCGGACAGGAGTTTGGGGGGGGATCAGACTGCACGGGGCGGAGGGGAGTGTGGGGGGGATCAGACTCCACGGGGGGGAGAGGAGTTTGGGGGGGATCAGACTGCACGGAGCGGGGAGGAGTTTGGGGGGGGATCAGACTGCACGGGGGGGAGGATCAGACTGCACGGGGCGGGGAGGAGTTTGGGGAGGGGTTCAGACTGCACGGGGCGGAGCGCAGTTTGGGGGGGATCAGACTGCACGGGGCGGGGAGGAGTTTTGGGGGAGATCAGACTGCACGGGGCGGGGAGGAGTTTGGGGGGATCGGACTGCACAGGGCGGGGAAGAGTTTGGGGGGGATCGGACTGCACGGGGCGGGGAGGAGTTTGGGGGGGATCAGACTGCACGGGGCGGGGAGGAGTTTGGGGGAGATCAGACTGCACGGGGGGGAGGATCAGACTGCACGGGGGGGGAGGAGTTTGGGGGGGATCGGACTGCACGGGGCGGGGAGGAGTTTGGGGGGATCAGACTGCACGGGGGGGAGAGGAGTTTGGGGGGATCAGACTGCACGGAGCGGGGAGGAGTTTGGGGGGATCAGACTGCACGGGGGGGAGGATCAGACTGCACGGAGCGGGGAGGAGTTTGGGGGGAGGATCAGACTGCACGGGGCAGGGAGGAGCTTTGGGGGGGATCAGACTGCACGGGGCGGACAGGAGTTTGGGGGGGATCAGACTGCACGGAGCGGGGAGGAGTTTGGGGGGGATCAGACTGCACGGGGGGGAGGATCAGACTGCACGGAGCGGGGAGGAGTTTGGGGGGAGGATCAGACTGCACGGGGCGGAGGGGAGTGTGGGGGGGATCAGACTGCACGGGGGGGAGAGGAGTTTGGGGGGGATCAGACTGCACGGAGCGGGGAGGAGTTTGGGGGGGATCAGACTGCACGGGGGGGAGGATCAGACTGCACGGAGCGGGGAGGAGTTTGGGGGGAGGATCAGACTGCACGGGGCGGAGGGGAGTGTGGGGGGGATCAGACTGCACGGGGGGGAGAGGAGTTTGGGGGGGATCAGACTGCACGGAGCGGGGAGGAGTTTGGGGGGGATCAGACTGCACGGGGGGGAGGATCAGACTGCACGGGGCGGGGAGGAGTATGGGGAGGGGTTCAGACTGCACGGGGCGGAGCGCAGTTTGGGGGGGATCAGACTGCACGGGGCGGGGAGGAGTTTTGGGGGAGATCAGACTGCACGGGGCGGGGAGGAGTTTGGGGGGATCGGACTGCACAGGGCGGGGAAGAGTTTGGGGGGGATCGGACTGCACGGGGCGGGGAGGAGTTTGGGGGGGATCAGACTGCACGGGGGGGAGGATCAGACTGCACGGGGGGGAGGAGTTTGGGGGGGATCGGACTGCACGGAGCGGGGAGGAGTTTGGGGGGATCATACTGCACGGGGGGAGAGGAATTTGGGGGGATCGCACTGCACGGGGCGGGGAAGAGTTTGGGGGGATCGGACTGCACGGGGCGGGGAGGAGTTTGGGGGGGATCAGACTGCACGGGGGGGAGGATCAGACTGCACGGGGCGGGGGAAGTTTGGGGGGATCAGACTGCACGGGGGGGAGTAGTTTGAGGGGGGATCAGACTGCACGGGGCGGGGAGGAGTTTGGGGGGATCAGACTGCACGGGGCGGGGAGGAGTTTGGGGGGGAAGGGTTGCCGCGGAGTCTCCTCTCCCGAGTGGGGGTGGGGCATCAGCTGCGAACGCTGCCGTCTCTGAGGCAGGAGCCCCGCCCAGCAATGGGGAGGGGCCGGATGAGGGGGAGTAGGGAAAGTAGCCGCAGTGGCTTGTGGGAAACTGAGTGCCCCTGTCCGCAGCTCCCATCGGCCATTGCAGGGCCAGGGCAGGCCCGGCGCTGTTCGGTTGGGCGGGTGCAGCGGAAGTGACATCACAACGGGGCATTGACCAGGGAGCGACGCGGTTGGTCCCGCGCTCGTGTCACTCCAAGTGTTAGCGACGCATCCTGGGACTTGTAGTTCTCATAGTGCGGCCTCCCGGGGCACGTCGCAGCGCGCCCCGCCCCTATCATAGCCCCGCCCCCCGGCATAGCCCCGCCCAGCGTGTTCTTAGTTCGGAATGGGGCATTTCTACCCTAAGAACAATCTTTTTTATTTGGAAATAACGGCCCTTAGCAGAGCAACAGTGCCGCTCGGTAGTCACCGGCGGTAATGCACGTGTAATTCCGTAGCGCCCCCACAGTGCCGCTCGGTGGTCATTGCGGGTAATGCACGTGTGATTCCGAAGCGCCTCCACAGTGCCGCTCGGTGGTCATTGCGGGTAATGCACGTGTAATTCCGTAGCGCCCCCACAGTGCCGCTCGGTGGTCATTGCGGGTAATGCACGTGTAATTCCATCGCCCCCAGCTGCTGTCCCTGCTCCGCACGCCACGTGGCCCCAGTCTTGCCCTTTGACAGCAGGCAAAGTAAGAAGCTCGTTATTTCCAGGCTCCGCGCAGCCCTCTCCCCTCCTGCCCGCGGCCCCCTCATCCCACACACCAGGCTCCGCGCAGCCCTCTCCCCTCCTGCCCCCGGCCCCCTCATCCCGCACACGAGGCTCCGCGCAGCCCTCTCCCCTCCTGCCCCCGGCCCCCTCATCCCACACACCAGGCTCCGCGCCAGGATCCCACACACAAACTTCTCCTCCTTAGACTTTTAGTTGTGGGGAACAAATTCTGGGGAGTCACTTCCACTTGGGGAATCATGTTTCATACTTGACTATGTTATCCCTACACTAAGGCTGGCCGAGAGACTGTCCCGGACTGATCGTAACAGACTGTTCTGTCCGCGAATGGGCTGAGAGTAAAGGGCGTGTTCGGAATCTGTGGCGCCCAATCTGAGGCTGTCCGAGGTGACTCTTAAGGGACTGCTCCGTGCGCCAATGAGCGGTGACTAAAGGCGTGTTCTGGGGCTGCTGGCGGCCAATAGGTTGTCCGGGGTGGATTATAACAGACTCTTCTGTCCGCGAATGGGCTGTGACTAAGGGGCGTGTTCTGAATCAGAGGCACCCAATAGGCTGACCCGGCTGCATCTTAACGGACAGCTCTGTCTGCGAATGCGGTGTGACTAGGGGGAATGACCTGCCACTGCTCTCGACCAATAGGCTGTCCGGGGTGGATCTTAATGGGCTGCTCTGTCCTCGAATTGTCTGTGACTTAGGGGTGGTTCCTGGCTGTGTGCCAGCCAATGGGCTTTCGGAAGACAGCCTTGGCGGAGGATAGTGTCGCCCAATGGGCTGTCAGCAAAGGGGATCCTGCCTCTGGTTCGGCCAATGGGCTGTCGCAGGGGGGCGTTGTCTGACTGGGCGGCCGGCGCCGCCATGACAGGAAGGTCCGAGGAGCGCGCGGGGGCGCGAGCGAATCCTGGGTCCGAGTGCGAAGCTGCCCCGCCCCCAGCCCGCCCCTTGTTGGTGTCTGGCCCGGGGGAGGAGGGGGCGCGAGGGAAGGTGGGGGAGCGGGCTGGGGGTGGGGTGTCTGGCCTGGGGGAGAAGGGGGCGCGAGGGAAGGTGGGGGAGCGGGCTGGGGGTGGGGTGTCTGGCCTGGGGGAGAAGGGGGCGCGAGGGAAGGTGGGGGAGCGGGCTGGGGGTGGGGTGTCTGGACAGGGGTGAGGTGTAGGAGCAGGCTGGGTGTGAGGGGCCGGGGGGGGGTGCTCGGCACTGGGGGGGCAGGAGGGGGTGAGGGGCCGGGGGGGTGCTCGGCACTGGGGGGGCAGGAGGGGGTGAGGGGCCGGGGGGGTGCTCGGCACTGGGGGGGCAGGCGGGGGTGAGGGGCCGGGGGGTGCTCGGCACTGGGGGGGCAGGAGGGGGTGAGGGGCCGGGGGGGTGCTCGGCACTGGGGGGGCAGGAGGGAGGGGGAGGGGCCGGGGGGGGCCTTGGCACTGGGGGGGGCAGGACGGGACAGGGCGCGGGAGAGCGCAGGCGCGGGCGGCGCTAGCTGGGCGGGAAACTCCCGGGACGCTCGCGCCCACGAGGCGGGCGGGAAAACGCTGCGGGGGGCGCTGAGGGGCGGAGCCTGGGGGGCGGGGCGGGAGCTGGCAGTGACGTGGAGCCCCCCCCCCCCCCGGCGCTGCTGCCTCCCCGGGGAGCAGCGCCCCTGTGACCCCCCCCCAGGTGGTGCCGGGCGCGGGAGCTGACCCGGGCTCCAGTCACGTGGGTGTCTCGGGGAGGGGGGGGCTGCGGGCCACCGGGGCCCGGGAGTGTCACGTGCCCCTTCCCCCCGCCGGGGAGCCGCGCGCCCTCGAGGGGTGGTTCCCGCGGGCGGGGCACGCACAGAACGTGTCCCGCACGCGGGGGGGCGGGGCGGCCTGAGCCCTGCTCCCCGCGCTGCTCGCTGTCTGGGGGCGGGGCCGGGTGCCCGCTGAATCCCCCCTGTGCCCGGGGGGGGGGCAGTTCGGCGGGGAGCGCTGTGGGGGGGGATGCTCTGGCCCTGGCTGCCCGCAGTGCCGCCCAGTGCCCGGCTGTGCCTCCTGCAGAGGCCGAGAGCGTCCTGGGTGGGGGCGTGTGGGGAGAGGGGGGGAGTGGCTGAGAATTGGGGGGCAAACAGGTGACAGACAAACCAACCGACAGAAAAGCCTCCCTGCCTGGCCCCCAGCTGAGCGGAGAAACGTCCCCCTGGCGCCAGAGCACTGCAGGGCCCAGCCTAGTCGCTTTGTGCGCTCCAGCCCCACGGCGTGGGGAGGGGGCGACGGTGGAGGAGCCCCAAGCACCCAGGCCTTAGGTTCCCCACCCGCCTTCTAAGCACTGAGCATTTTAGGCCTGGCTGGACTAGAGAAGGGGGCACCAGGGGAGTTGCCGCTGAAGGCGCGCGGCCGCGCACAAACACCCCTCTGCCGCCCACCTCCCTTGCGGAGCCTTGCAGCGGCACTCGCCTTCCTGCTGGCCGGGGAATGGCGCGGTTGTTTTCCTGATCTGGTGGAGGGCGGCTGCCCCGTTGTGTCCCTGCTGGGGCAGCCTCGCCCCACCTCCAGCTGCGATTGGGGCTTCTGTTTGTTTCTGTTCATACAGTTTGCTGCAGTTTTCCATCCCCGAGGACCTGCGTGAAGCTGGTCCGACCAGAGATACGGGGATCGATTTTTAAGAGTAAGAGGTTTTGTTTTTAAAGCAGGGGTGAGGAACCTAATACCCCAGCTCACGTGAGTGTGGCCCTCGAGACTCAAGGTTCCCACACTAACGCTCTAGCTCCCCTCCAGATTGGTGATAGAAATGTAGCCGTGTTAGCCTGGGGTAGTTGAAGCAAAATGCAGGACAATGTAGCACTTTAAAGACTAACAAGATGGTTTATTAGATGATGAGCTTTCGTGGGCCAGACCCACTTCCTCAGATCAAATAGTGGAAGAAAGTAGTCACAACCGTATATACCAAAGGATACAATTAAAAAAAAGAACAAATATGAAAAGGACAAATCACATTGCAGAACAGGAGGGGGATGCGGTGGGGGGGAGGGGGAAGGAAGGTAAGTGTCTGTGAATTGATGATATTAGAGGTAGGGAGAGTGGGATGTTTGTGAGTTAATGGTATTAGAGGTGATAATTGGGGAAACTATCTTGGTAATGGGTGAGATAACAAACATTTGAACTAAGTCCTTGTTGGAAAGTGTCGAATTTTAACATGAATGACAGTTCAGAGGATTCCCTTTCAAGTGCAGATGTAAAAGGTCTTTGTAGCAGAATGCAGGTGGTCAAGTCATTGAGAGAGCGTCCTTTCTGGTTAAAATGGCAAGAAACTGTTTTCTCTTTGTGATCTTGTCTGATATCTGTTTTGTGGGCATTAATCCTTTGGCGAAGTGTCTGAGATGTTTGTCCAATGTACATAGCAGACGGACACTTTCGGCACACGATAGCATAGATTATATTTCTGGATGCGCAGGAATATGTGTTCTTGATCTTATAACTCACTTGGTTGGGTCCAATAATGGTATCAGCAGAATGAATATGTGGACAAAGCTGGCAACGGGGTTTGTTGCAAGGGAAGGTACCAGGGTTGGTATTAGTGTGGTATGTCCTGTGGTGGTTGGTAAGAATGATCTTGAGGTTAGGTGGTTGTCTATAGGATACTATGGGTCTGTCTCCCAGAGCCTCTTTGAGTATGGTATCCTGTTCCAATATAGGCTGTAGTTTATTGATAATGTGTTGGACAGGTTTAAGTTGGGGGTTGTAGGTGATGACAAGTGGTGTTCTATTGTTGGTTTTCTTGGGTCTGTCTTGAAGTAGATGGTTTCTAGGTATTCGTCTGGCTCTTTCAATTTGCTTTTTTATTTCTCTGGGTGGCCAGATTGGAGCAGACAAATTCTGCTAGCCTGCCCCGCCCCGCCCCCCGCCCCCCCCTCCTCACAAGGGAAGCCTTGTGTGCGAGGGGAATGTGGGAAGCCTCTTCCTCCTTCTCAGTTGGGGCATGTGTTAATGCGGATGGTGGGGTTTGGGATTTTTTTTTCTTCACACTTGTGTGTAGGGTTGCCAGGTGTCTAGCACTGAGCCAGACAGCCCGGTAGTTGCACTTTTTGTCCGGTAAATAAATTTAGAAAATACCGGACATACAAAATGTCCAGTATTTTCTGCTTTTCCTCTGTGCCCAGCAGAAATAAGCCGGGGCGGGGAGATTGGCTGACTAATTAAAGGGGTCACAACTGGATTTTGCTCAACAAAAATGTTCCTGGTGGGGTTTTTTTGTTTGGTTGGCTTCTTTCCCTCAACAAAAATTTTCCTGGCGCCTTTTTTTTTTTTTTTTTTTTGCTGAAACCATCTGGCAACCCTACTAGTGTGTGCCTTCCGCCCCCCCCAATAAGGTTCCCCACCCCGTCTGAAAGCGAGAGTTGGGAGAACAGGTTACCTTGCGTTCCTGTGTCCTTATAAGGAAGTTGAAGGCTACTATAAAATCCCCCCTCATGGTCTCCTCTTCAGACTAAAGAAACCTAAATCCCTCAGCCTCTTCATAGAGCAATTGCTCCAGCCCCCTAATCGTTTTGGTTGTCCTCTGCTGGACCCTCTCCAATGTGTCCACATCCCTTCTGTAGTGGGGGGCCCAGAACTGGACACAGTACTCCAGATGTGGCCCCACCAAAGCCGAATAAAGGGGAATAATGACATCTCTGGATCTACTGGCAATGCTCCTCTTAATGCAACCTAATATGCCATTAGCCTTCTTGGCTACAAGGGCACACTGTTGACTCATCTCCAGCTTCTCATCCACTGTAACCCCCAGGTCCTGTCTGCAGAACTACTACTTAACTGGTTGGTCCCCAGCTTGTAACTATGCTTGGGATTCTTCCATCCCAAGTGCAGGACTGTACACTTGTCCTTGTTGAACCTCATCAGATTTCTTGTGGCCCAATCCTCCAATTTGTCTAAGTCATTCTGGACCCTATCTCCGCCCTTAGGCATCTTTTAGCCTTTTTGTTCTATTATTGTTTTTCTATTTGGTACTAGAAAATCAAACTTTCCTCCTGCTTGGGCCTCAAGTTTCACTCCAGCAGCCCTTCCACAAGTAGAATCGTCTGCAAAATAAAATGTCAGGGCTACCGTCATTAAGGTGCTTGTCCCTGTAAGGACATGTGACTGAACTGGTTGTTCAGAAGGTTTCTGGTGAATTGGTTTATGCACAGGTATGCCTCCCGTTCTTCTTTAACCACCGCAGTCTCTTGTTTTTGTCCGGAAGCAAATTCTCTGCCAAGCCACCTTTTTTCCCTTTCATGTAATTGTCTGCTCTTTCGTTCGGTGTGGTAGACTTGTTCTAGTGTGGCATTAGACAACCGAGCCACAGAAAAGTCTGCCTTGGTACCACTGAGTACCGGCCCAGACCAAAGTAGCTTTCAGACACCTTAAGAGAGTCTTGATTTGCAATTCTCCCCTTTCTTCTCCTTGGATTTTCAACTAGGAAAGTGTGCTAATCATCTGCTTTTGCGGAAAAACTTGCCAGCTGTCTACACTGGCCGCTTGAATTTCCGCAAAAGCACTGACGATCTCATGTAAGATTGTCAGTGCTTCTGCGGGAATACTATGCTGCTCCCGTTCGGGCAAAAGTCTTTTTCCGAAAGACTTCTGCGCAAAAGGGCCAGTGTAGACAGCAGAGAGTTCTTTTCCGCAAAAAAGCCCCGATGGCGAAAATGGCGATTGGGGCTTTTTTGCAGAAAAGCGCGTCTAGATTGGCCACGGACGCTTTTCCGTAAAAAGTTTACATACCCAGTATCTTGTGAAGAACTTGTCACCTCAGCACAGGGTCCCGGGGCGGGCTTTACCATAAGGGACCCGGAGAGATCATCTAGGCCAGCTGGAGGGGGCAGGGCAGGGGAGGGGAGGGGAGGGGAGAGGAGAGGAGAGGAGGTTGGCCACTGAAAATGTTGCAGTATTAATTTTCCTTTTATTTGACTTCATATCAAACAAATATTTACAGTTTAAATGACCTTGTTAATTCTCCCTTGTGTTAGTACTCTTTCTTCCAGAACGTTTTAAAAACACAGACGAGACATGTCTTCGCCTGGGTGGCAGGCATCCGAAGAAGGGCACGTGACCTCGATCTTGGAGCACGAGACAAAACTCACTCCGCTCCTGGAGGGGATATGTTAGAGGCAACACTGGGCTCCAGTGAGCAGCAGCCAGGTGACGCACGTGTCTGTCCTTTCCACACATCTAGGGTGGCCTAGCTCCTAACCGTTCTCTGTCTCTTTTTCGGTCCCTGTAGACTTGGAGGAGATGAGAGGCTGGCCATGTGGTGGCAGAGACCGAAAGGAGCCACCCTCCCGAGACCCTGCCGGCAGATGGAAACCAGACAGCGATCTATGGAAGAAGAGCAAATAGCAATTGGCTCAAGGTAAGTATCGAGGGAGGGCCGCACAGACGTTTGCGAGCGTGGTACGGGTCCCTGAGAAAAGGCCCTCTGGCTCGTGGTGGAAGAACTTGAAAATACGAAGTACAAAAGTCACAGTGTTGTACTTAAAAGAAGTACTCGGGATCTTTTTCAGAGGGATAAGGCAACACGCCACATTTATTGATCACACACACACACACACACACACACATTAATTTATATATATATATATATATATATATATATATATATATTTACCACATGCATATGATAAGTATTGATTATTCTGTGTCACTCACTCTCACACACACACACACACACACACACACACGTGCACAAGCACACTCCGTCTTGCTGTTGTTACCAACTTGTTGCTCCCCTTAACTTCACTGGCCAGGTGAGTTAGATGGGGGAGGGGTGGAGCCGGGCTTCTGCTGATCCGGATCGATGCTCCGATGGTGACAAGATGAGACCCGGAGTCCTCTGCAAGACAACTCACTTTTATAGCAGCTTCCCTCTTATGCAAATATATCCCAGATTCAAAATCTGGGTCTGTGTCCTTTGGTCCCTTTGTGGGTGCTGTCTGTTAAGAGAGGGTGTTTTCCAAAGAAGGTGCTTGCTTCTAATCCCCAAGGCCTTCAATATGTCTGCTCTTCTTTCTTGAGCCCTCTTGACACCTTGGGTCTGGCTTCTACCCCCTTTTCAACTGGTGTAGCTCTCTGGAGGTGCTTGGCTCCCAAGTGTTACTCATTCACACCTCGTTCATTCAACTGGGCAATTGATTACAGAGTGGGGGGGAGAGAGTGGGGGAAAGATCTTATTCTACTCCTAGCAAATGACATTTTTACCTCTTTAACTATATACTCTGTATTAGAACCCTATGTAGAAAACTAAGTTACAAGGTTATATGGATTCAAGTTCTAATACAAAGTGACAAGGTCATATGGATTAATACAAAGTTACAAGGTTATATGGAGAGGCACAGTGTCAAGTCATATGAAGTACATAGGTTTATCTACAACAGAAACTGAACACCGATTTTTGTATTTTTAAAAATGTCATTAATCCCCCCCCCCCCCCCGCCACCCTCCCCGAATCTCCTGGCTGGCGATACTTAACGTGTCTAGGATCATACGGAAAACTAAGTGAGTAGGCTGCCAATTGACCTAGCGTCACGCATGCCGAGAGTTGGCAAAACTGGGATTGAAATAAAGACTTGGTCTCCCAGCAGCACCGAGGAGCCCCAGCCATGGATTAGGGCCTCGTGGGAATAGTTGTCTCCTAATTGATCTAATCTTTGGCTTTTGAGTTTGATATTATTGGTGAGTCCTTCTAGGCGACTGTTACTCGGCGTGCATGCGTGCGCACGTAAGTATGAGTGCAAGTGTGTGCGTCCGCAAGTGTCCATTTGCGTGTGTGTGCACGTGCCTGCGTGCGGGCAGATTGAGCAGATGCGTGTGTGGGCATCTGAGCGAGGGCACGAGTGGGCGCCCAGGCGTGTTAATCTGTTAATTCGCGTTTGTGAGTGTGTACACGCATCCCTGCGTGTGAGCATTTGGCAGGGTGAGTGGCTGTTGCACGGGCGTGTGCGTCTGACGTGTGCCAGTCAGACGGTGCCCTGGCAGCAGTAGCTCCTGGAAAGCGACACCCCTCCCCTCCCATCTGGAGCATGCAACTGGGATGAGAGGGGCAGGGAAGAGTAGCACTGCTGCAGCGCGTTTCAGCACGAGGCCCTAACTGCCGCGCGGTAGCTGCTCCTTTTGTATCCGACGTGGGGCAACAAGGAGCGGCCTCGCATCATGCCGGCGCCACGTGCGTTCAGTCCCACGGACCGGAAGTGACGTTTGCTCGGTCCACAGCCTGACAGCAACCGACTGGGAACCGTGACCGGAAGGTGCCCAGGTACGAGCGCTCAGCTGGTGCCAGGTCAGCGGGTGGTAGGCAGGAGACACGGGGCCAGGCGGGACGGGTTCAGACACGGGGTGCCTGGCTGGGACAGCGACTGGGGTTGGAGGTTTCCTGCGGCGGTGCAGCCAGCGTAGGCCACCAGCTCCCGTGGTACGTGGGGCAGAGGAAGGACAGCAGAGCGGAGGCTGGAACCGCTCCGACAAGGCACCACTCTGCTTATGGTTGCCAGGTGTCCGGTTTTGAACTGGACGGTCCAGGCTTTCAGCTTTTTCTTCGGGGAAACAAATTGAGAAAATATAAATGTCCGCGAAAGCGGCAAGGAGTTCTGTGCCACAGGACTCCTCGCTGCTTTTGCAGATTCAGACTAACGCGGCTACTCCTCTGATAAATGTCTGGTATTTTCTAAATCAGATGGAATGCAGATTGTGATGTCATGTCAGGCGTGTCTGGTATTTTGGTGAAACCATCTGGCAACCCTAGCTCTGCTCCTTGCTTGGCCGGGGTGGCGCCCTGCCTCTGTGGCAGGCCCTGACGTCACAGGGAGCGTGTTCCCCAGGAAATCCGGGCAGTGCAGCGGCTTCCGGTCCGCGCCACCCGGCCCCAAGGGAGAGGCGGCGGGAGGCGGCAGCGAGGTCAGAGCGTGACGCTGCCCCGCCCGGATCTCAGCCCTTGGGCGCCCCAGTGTGCACCCCGCCCGGCCGGGCCGCTCCCCTGTAGCTCCGCCCCCAGCGCTGCGCCCGCTGCCTCGTGGCCCGGCTCGGTGCGAAGCTGCCACTGCCGGCTACGAACAGCAGCGCACTGCTAGTGACGTCATTGCCCTGGCGCGGTGCATGCAAATGATGGAACGCGGGGCACGTTCTATCGGCTCCCCGGCGAGTGACACGTGGGTTTGTGGGGCACACAGACGGGTCCCAGGCTCCGTCATTAATGGCAGGGGCGTGGCCTGGTCTGGGGGCGGGGCCACTGACCGGCAGGAACTCAGCTGGGACACAGAAGTGAGCGGCAGAAAACTCCTCGGGGTCTCCGGAAAATCCTCGCGCGGCCCCTCTGGGCTTGTGAACGGGACGCAGCAGAGGCAGCCGCCCCCCCCTCCCCCCCCCACCCGCCTCACGCTCCCCGCTGCACTTTCGAAGGCAACAGCAGCATCAGCCTGTCCCGCTGCCAGTCCCCACACAAGCCGGCTGGGAAATTTGGTGTTGGGGGGAGCAGACTGCATGGGGGGGAGAGGAGTTTGGTGGTGGTGGGGGATCAGACTGCATGGGGCGGGGAGGAGTTTGGGGGGTAGGGGATCAGACTGCACGGGGGGGAGGAGTTTGGGGGGGATCAGACTGCACGGGGGGAGTTTTGTGGGGAGTAGGAGATCAGACTGCACGGGGCGAGGAGTTTGGGGGGGATCAGACTGCACGGGGGGAGGAGTTTTGTGGGGGGTAGGAGATCAGACTGCACGGGGCGAGGAGTTTGGGGGGGATCAGACTGCACGGGGGGAGGAGTTTGGGGGGGGAGCAGACTGCACGGGGGGAGGAGTTTGGGGGGGGAGCAGACTGCACGGGGCGGAGAGGAGTTTGGGGGGGAGCAGACTGCACGGGGCGGAGAGGAGTTTGGTGGGGGGGATCAGACTGCACGGGGCGGGGAGGAGTTTGGTGGGGATCAGACTGCACGGGGTGGGGAGGAGTTGGGGGGAGCAGACTGCACGGGGTGGGGAGCAGTTTGGGGGGGATCAGACTGCACGGGGTGGGGAGCAGTTTGGGGGGATCAGACTGCACGGGGGGGAGGAGTTTGGAGGGGGATCAGACTGCACGGGGCAGAGAGGAGTTTGGTGGTGAGGGGGAGCAGACTGCACGGGGCGGGGAGGAGTTGGGGGGAGCAGACTGCACGGGGCGGAGAGCACTTTGGTGGGGGGGAGCGGACTGCACGGGGGGGAGGAGCTTGGGGGGGATCGGACTGCACGGGGCGGGGAGGACTTTGGGAGGGGATCGGACTGCACGGGGCGGAGAGGAGGTTGGGGGGGATCGGACTGCACGCGGCGGAGAGAAATTTTGGGGGTGATCAGTCTGCAGGGGGCGGGGAGGAGTTTGGGGAGGGGAGCAGACTGCACGGGGCGGAGAGGAATTTGGGGGCGGTTCAGACTGCACGGGGCGGAGAGGAATTTGGGGGGGTTCACACTGCATTGGGCGGGGAGGAGTTTGGGGGGTTCAGACTGCACGGGGCGGGGAGGAGTTTGGGGGGTTCAGACTGCACGGGGCGGGGAGGAGTTTGGGGGGGAGGGGTTGCCGCGGAGTCTCCTCTCCCGAGTGGGGGCGGGGCATCAGCTAAGGACGCTGCCGTCTCTGAGGCAGGAGCCCCGCCCAACAATGGGGAGGGGCGGGATGAGGGGGAGTAGGGAAAGTAGCCGCAGTGGCTTGTGGGAAACTGAGTGCCCCTGTCCGCAGCTCCCATCGGCCATTGCAGGGCCAGGGCAGGCCCGGCGCTGTTCGGTTGGGCGGGTGCAGCGGAAGTGACATCACAACGGGGCATTGACCAGGGAGCGACGCGGTTGGTCCCGCGCTCGTGTCACTCCAAGTGTTAGCGACGCATCCTGGGACTTGTAGTTCTCAGAGTGCGGCCTCCCGGGGCACGTCGCAGCGCGCCCCGCCCCTATCATAGCCCCGCCCCCCGGCATAGCCCCGTCCAGCGTGTTCGTAGTTCGGAATGGGGCATTTCTACCCTAAGAACAATCTTTTTTATTTGGAAATAACGGCCCTTAGCAGAGCAACAGTGCCGCTCGGTGGTCATTGCCGGTAATGCACGTGTAATTCCGAAGCGCCTCCACAGTGCCGCTCGGTGGTCATTGCGGGTAATGCACGTGTAATTCCGTAGCGCCTCCACAGTGCCGCTCGGTGGTCATTGCGGGTAATGCACGTGTAATTCCGTAGCGCCTCCACAGTGCCGCTCGGTGGTCATTGCCGGTAATGCACGTGTAATTCCATCGCCCCCAGCTGCTGTCCCTGCTCCGCACGCCACGTGGCCCCAGTCTTGCCCTTTGACAGCAGGCAAAGTAAGAAGCTCGTTATTTCCAGGCTCCGCGGAGCCCTCTCCCCTCCTGCCCATGGCCCCCTCATCCCGCACTCCAGGCTCCGCACAGCCCTCTCCCCTCCTGCCCCCGGCCCCCTCATCCCGCACTGCAGGCTCCGCGCAGCTCTCTCCCCTCCTGCCCATGGCCCCCTCATCCCGCACTGCAGGCTCCGCACAGCCCTCTCCCCTCCTGCCCCCGGCCCCCTCATCCCGCACTGCAGGCTCTGCGGGGGAGGAGTTTGGGGGGGATCAGACTGCACGGGGGGGAGAGGAGTTTGGGGGGGATCAGACTGCACGTGGGGAGGATCAGACTGCACGGGGCGGGGAGGAGTTTGGGGGGGGATCAGACTGCACGGGGGGGAGGATCAGACTCCACGGGGCGGAGAGGAGTTTGGGGGGCATCGGACTGCACGGGGCGGGGAGGAGTTTGGGGGGATCAGACTGCACGGGGGGGAGAGGAGTTTGGGGGGATCAGACTGCACGGAGCGGGGAGGAGTTTGGGGGGATCAGACTGCACGGGGGGGAGGATCAGACTGCACGGAGCGGGGAGGAGTTTGGGGGGAGGATCAGACTGCACGGGGCAGGGAGGAGCTTTGGGGGGGATCAGACTGCACGGGGCGGACAGGAGTTTGGGGGGGGATCAGACTGCACGGGGCGGAGGGGAGTGTGGGGGGGATCAGACTCCACGGGGGGGAGAGGAGTTTGGGGGGGATCAGACTGCACGGAGCGGGGAGGAGTTTGGGGGGGGATCAGACTGCACGGGGGGGAGGATCAGACTGCACGGGGCGGGGAGGAGTTTGGGGAGGGGTTCCGACTGCACGGGGCGGAGCGCAGTTTGGGGGGGATCAGACTGCACGGGGCGGGGAGGAGTTTTGGGGGAGATCAGACTGCACGGGGCGGGGAGGAGTTTGGGGGGATCGGACTGCACAGGGCGGGGAAGAGTTTGGGGGGGATCGGACTGCACGGGGCGGGGAGGAGTTTGGGGGGGATCAGACTGCACGGGGGGGAGGATCAGACTGCACGGGGGGGGAGGAGTTTGGGGGGGATCGGACTGCACGGGGCGGGGAGGGGTTTGGGGGCCCCAGTCTTGCCCTTTGACAGCAGGCAAAGTAAGAAGCTCGTTATTTCCAGGCTCCGCGCAGCCCTCTCCCCTCCTGCCCATGGCCCCCTCATCCCGCACACCAGGCTCCGCGCAGCCCTCTCCCCTCCTGCCCCCGGCCCCCTCATCCCACACACCAGGCTCCGCGCAGCCCTCTCCCCTCCTGCCCCCGGCCCCCTCATCCCACACACCAGGCTCCGCGCCAGGATCCCACACACAAACTTCTCCTCCTTAGACTTTTAGTTGTGGGGAACAAATTCTGGGGAGTCACTTCCACTTGGGGAATCATGTTTCATACTTGACTATGTTATCCCTACACTAAGGCTGGCCGAGAGACTGTCCCGGACTGATCGTAACAGACTGTTCTGTCCGCGAATGGGCTGAGAGTAAAGGGCGTGTTCGGAATCTGTGGCGCCCAATCTGAGGCTGTCCGAGGTGACTCTTAACGGACTGCTCCGTGCGCCAATGGGCGGTGACTAAAGGCGTGTTCTGGGGCTGCTGGCGGCCAATAGGTTGTCCGGGGTGGATTATAACAGACTCTTCTGTCCGCGAATGGGCTGTGACTAAGGGGCGTGTTCTGAATCAGAGGCACCCAATAGGCTGACCCGGCTGCATCTTAACGGACAGCTCTGTCTGCGAATGCGGTGTGACTAGGGGGAATGACCTGCCACTGCTCTCGACCAATAGGCTGTCCGGGGTGGATCTTAATGGGCTGCTCTGTCCTCGAATTGTCTGTGACTTAGGGGTGGTTCCTGGCTGTGTGCCAGCCAATGGGCTTTCGGAAGACAGCCTTGGCGGAGGATAGTGTCGCCCAATGGGCTGTCAGCAAAGGGGATCCTGCCTCTGGTTCGGCCAATGGGCTGTCGCAGGGGGGCGTTGTCTGACTGGGCGGCCGGCGCCGCCATGACAGGAAGGTCCGAGGAGCGCGCGGGGGCGCGAGCGAATCCTGGGTCCGAGTGCGAAGCTGCCCCGCCCCCAGCCCGCCCCTTGTTGGTGTCTGGCCCGGGGGAGGAGGGGGCGCGAGGGAAGGTGGGGGAGCGGGCTGGGGGTGGGGTGTCTGGCCTGGGGGAGAAGGGGGCGCGAGGGAAGGTGGGGGAGCGGGCTGGGGGTGGGGTGTCTGGACAGGGGTGAGGTGTAGGAGCAGGCTGGGTGTGAGGGGCCGGGGGGGGTGCTCGGCACTGGGGGGGCAGGAGGGGGTGAGGGGCCGGGGGGGTGCTCGGCACTGGGGGGGCAGGAGGGGGTGAGGGGCCGGGGGGGTGCTCGGCACTGGGGGGGCAGGCGGGGGTGAGGGGCCGGGGGGTGCTCGGCACTGGGGGGGCAGGAGGGGGTGAGGGGCCGGGGGGGTGCTCGGCACTGGGGGGGCAGGAGGGAGGGGGAGGGGCCGGGGGGGGCCTTGGCACTGGGGGGGGCAGGAGGGGACAGGGCGCGGGAGAGCGCAGGCGCGGGCGGCGCTGGCTGGGCGGGAAACTCCCGGGACGCTCGCGCCCACGAGGCGGGCGGGAAAACGCTGCGGGGGGCGCTGAGGGGCGGAGCCTGGGGGGCGGGGCGGGAGCTGGCAGTGACGTGGAGCCCCCCCCCCCCCCCCGGCGCTGCTGCCTCCCCGGGGAGCAGCGCCCCTGTGACCCCCCCCAGGTGGTGCCGGGCGCGGGAGCTGACCCGGGCTCCAGTCACGTGGGTGTCTCGGGGAGGGGGGGGCTGCGGGCCACCGGGGCCCGGGAGTGTCACGTGCCCCTTCCCCCCGCCGGGGAGCCGCGCGCCCTCGAGGGGTGGTTCCCGCGGGCGGGGCACGCACAGAACGTGTCCCGCACGCGGGGGGGCGGGGCGGCCTGAGCCCTGCTCCCCGCGCTGCTCGCTGTCTGGGGGCGGGGCCGGGTGCCCGCTGAATCCCCCCTGTGCCCGGGGGGGGGGCAGTTCGGCGGGGGGCGCTGTGGGGGGGGATGCTCTGGCCCTGGCTGCCCGCAGTGCCGCCCAGTGCCCGGCTGTGCCTCCTGCAGAGGCCGAGAGCGTCCTGGGTGGGGGCGTGTGGGGAGAGGGGGGGAGTGGCTGAGAATTGGGGGGCAAACAGGTGACAGACAAACCAACCGACAGAAAAGCCTCCCTGCCTGGCCCCCAGCTGAGCGGAGAAACGTCCCCCTGGCGCCAGAGCACTGCAGGGCCCAGCCTAGTCGCTTTGTGCGCTCCAGCCCCACGGCGTGGGGAGGGGGCGACGGTGGAGGAGCCCCAAGCACCCAGGCCTTAGGTTCCCCACCCGCCTTCTAAGCACTGAGCATTTTAGGCCTGGCTGGACTAGAGAAGGGGGCACCAGGGGAGTTGCCGCTGAAGGCGCGCGGCCGCGCACAAACACCCCTCTGCCGCCCACCTCCCTTGCGGAGCCTTGCAGCGGCACTCGCCTTCCTGCTGGCCGGGGAATGGCGCGGTTGTTTTCCTGATCTGGTGGAGGGCGGCTGCCCCGTTGTGTCCCTGCTGGGGCAGCCTCGCCCCACCTCCAGCTGCGATTGGGGCTTCTGTTTGTTTCTGTTCATACAGTTTGCTGCAGTTTTCCATCCCCGAGGACCTGCGTGAAGCTGGTCCGACCAGAGATACGGGGATCGATTTTTAAGAGTAAGAGGTTTTGTTTTTAAAGCAGGGGTGAGGAACCTAATACCCCAGCTCACGTGAGTGTGGCCCTCGAGACTCAAGGTTCCCACACTAACGCTCTAGCTCCCCTCCAGATTGGTGATAGAAATGTAGCCGTGTTAGCCTGGGGTAGTTGAAGCAAAATGCAGGACAATGTAGCACTTTAAAGACTAACAAGATGGTTTATTAGATGATGAGCTTTCGTGGGCCAGACCCACTTCCTCAGATCAAATAGTGGAAGAAAGTAGTCACAACCGTATATACCAAAGGATACAATTAAAAAAAAGAACAAATATGAAAAGGACAAATCACATTGCAGAACAGGAGGGGGATGCGGTGGGGGGGAGGGGGAAGGAAGGTAAGTGTCTGTGAATTGATGATATTAGAGGTAGGGAGAGTGGGATGTTTGTGAGTTAATGGTATTAGAGGTGATAATTGGGGAAACTATCTTGGTAATGGGTGAGATAACAAACATTTGAACTAAGTCCTTGTTGGAAAGTGTCGAATTTTAACATGAATGACAGTTCAGAGGATTCCCTTTCAAGTGCAGATGTAAAAGGTCTTTGTAGCAGAATGCAGGTGGTCAAGTCATTGAGAGAGCGTCCTTTCTGGTTAAAATGGCAAGAAACTGTTTTCTCTTTGTGATCTTGTCTGATATCTGTTTTGTGGGCATTAATCCTTTGGCGAAGTGTCTGAGATGTTTGTCCAATGTACATAGCAGACGGACACTTTCGGCACACGATAGCATAGATTATATTTCTGGATGCGCAGGAATATGTGTTCTTGATCTTATAACTCACTTGGTTGGGTCCAATAATGGTATCAGCAGAATGAATATGTGGACAAAGCTGGCAACGGGGTTTGTTGCAAGGGAAGGTACCAGGGTTGGTATTAGTGTGGTATGTCCTGTGGTGGTTGGTAAGAATGATCTTGAGGTTAGGTGGTTGTCTATAGGAGACTATGGGTCTGTCTCCCAGAGCCTCTTTGAGTATGGTATCCTGTTCCAATATAGGCTGTAGTTTATTGATAATGTGTTGGACAGGTTTAAGTTGGGGGTTGTAGGTGATGACAAGTGGTGTTCTATTGTTGGTTTTCTTGGGTCTGTCTTGAAGTAGATGGTTTCTAGGTATTCGTCTGGCTCTTTCAATTTGCTTTTTTATTTCTCTGGGTGGCCAGATTGGAGCAGACAAATTCTGCTAGCCTGCCCCGCCCCGCCCCCCGCCCCCCCCTCCTCACAAGGGAAGCCTTGTGTGCGAGGGGAATGTGGGAAGCCTCTTCCTCCTTCTCAGTTGGGGCATGTGTTAATGCGGATGGTGGGGTTTGGGATTTTTTTTTCTTCACACTTGTGTGTAGGGTTGCCAGGTGTCTAGCACTGAGCCAGACAGCCCGGTAGTTGCACTTTTTGTCCGGTAAATAAATTTAGAAAATACCGGACATACAAAATGTCCAGTATTTTCTGCTTTTCCTCTGTGCCCAGCAGAAATAAGCCGGGGCGGGGAGATTGGCTGACTAATTAAAGGGGTCACAACTGGATTTTGCTCAACAAAAATGTTCCTGGTGGGGTTTTTTTGTTTGGTTGGCTTCTTTCCCTCAACAAAAATTTTCCTGGCGCCTTTTTTTTTTTTTTTTTTTGCTGAAACCATCTGGCAACCCTACTAGTGTGTGCCTTCCGCCCCCCCCAATAAGGTTCCCCACCCCGTCTGAAAGCGAGAGTTGGGAGAACAGGTTACCTTGCGTTCCTGTGTCCTTATAAGGAAGTTGAAGGCTACTATAAAATCCCCCCTCATGGTCTCCTCTTCAGACTAAAGAAACCTAAATCCCTCAGCCTCTTCATAGAGCAATTGCTCCAGCCCCCTAATCGTTTTGGTTGTCCTCTGCTGGACCCTCTCCAATGTGTCCACATCCCTTCTGTAGTGGGGGGCCCAGAACTGGACACAGTACTCCAGATGTGGCCCCACCAAAGCCGAATAAAGGGGAATAATGACATCTCTGGATCTACTGGCAATGCTCCTCTTAATGCAACCTAATATGCCATTAGCCTTCTTGGCTACAAGGGCACACTGTTGACTCATCTCCAGCTTCTCATCCACTGTAACCCCCAGGTCCTGTCTGCAGAACTACTACTTAACTGGTTGGTCCCCAGCTTGTAACTATGCTTGGGATTCTTCCATCCCAAGTGCAGGACTGTACACTTGTCCTTGTTGAACCTCATCAGATTTCTTGTGGCCCAATCCTCCAATTTGTCTAAGTCATTCTGGACCCTATCTCCGCCCTTAGGCATCTTTTAGCCTTTTTGTTCTATTATTGTTTTTCTATTTGGTACTAGAAAATCAAACTTTCCTCCTGCTTGGGCCTCAAGTTTCACTCCAGCAGCCCTTCCACAAGTAGAATCGTCTGCAAAATAAAATGTCAGGGCTACCGTCATTAAGGTGCTTGTCCCTGTAAGGACATGTGACTGAACTGGTTGTTCAGAAGGTTTCTGGTGAATTGGTTTATGCACAGGTATGCCTCCCGTTCTTCTTTAACCACCGCAGTCTCTTGTTTTTGTCCGGAAGCAAATTCTCTGCCAAGCCACCTTTTTTCCCTTTCATGTAATTGTCTGCTCTTTCGTTCGGTGTGGTAGACTTGTTCTAGTGTGGCATTAGACAACCGAGCCACAGAAAAGTCTGCCTTGGTACCACTGAGTACCGGCCCAGACCAAAGTAGCTTTCAGACACCTTAAGAGAGTCTTGATTTGCAATTCTCCCCTTTCTTCTCCTTGGATTTTCAACTAGGAAAGTGTGCTAATCATCTGCTTTTGCGGAAAAACTTGCCAGCTGTCTACACTGGCCGCTTGAATTTCCGCAAAAGCACTGACGATCTCATGTAAGATTGTCAGTGCTTCTGCGGGAATACTATGCTGCTCCCGTTCGGGCAAAAGTCTTTTTCCGAAAGACTTCTGCGCAAAAGGGCCAGTGTAGACAGCAGAGAGTTCTTTTCCGCAAAAAAGCCCCGATGGCGAAAATGGCGATTGGGGCTTTTTTGCAGAAAAGCGCGTCTAGATTGGCCACGGACGCTTTTCCGTAAAAAGTTTACATACCCAGTATCTTGTGAAGAACTTGTCACCTCAGCACAGGGTCCCGGGGCGGGCTTTACCATAAGGGACCCGGAGAGATCATCTAGGCCAGCTGGAGGGGGCAGGGCAGGGGAGGGGAGGGGAGGGGAGAGGAGAGGAGAGGAGGTTGGCCACTGAAAATGTTGCAGTATTAATTTTCCTTTTATTTGACTTCATATCAAACAAATATTTACAGTTTAAATGACCTTGTTAATTCTCCCTTGTGTTAGTACTCTTTCTTCCAGAACGTTTTAAAAACACAGACGAGACATGTCTTCGCCTGGGTGGCAGGCATCCGAAGAAGGGCACGTGACCTCGATCTTGGAGCACGAGACAAAACTCACTCCGCTCCTGGAGGGGATATGTTAGAGGCAACACTGGGCTCCAGTGAGCAGCAGCCAGGTGACGCACGTGTCTGTCCTTTCCACACATCTAGGGTGGCCTAGCTCCTAACCGTTCTCTGTCTCTTTTTCGGTCCCTGTAGACTTGGAGGAGATGAGAGGCTGGCCATGTGGTGGCAGAGACCGAAAGGAGCCACCCTCCCGAGACCCTGCCGGCAGATGGAAACCAGACAGCGATCTATGGAAGAAGAGCAAATAGCAATTGGCTCAAGGTAAGTATCGAGGGAGGGCCGCACAGACGTTTGCGAGCGTGGTACGGGTCCCTGAGAAAAGGCCCTCTGGCTCGTGGTGGAAGAACTTGAAAATACGAAGTACAAAAGTCACAGTGTTGTACTTAAAAGAAGTACTCGGGATCTTTTTCAGAGGGATAAGGCAACACGCCACATTTATTGATCACACACACACACACACATTAATTTATTTATATATATATATATATATATATATATATATATATATATATATATATATATATATATATATATATATATATTTACCACATGCATATGATAAGTATTGATTATTCTGTGTCACTCACTCTCACACACACACACACACACACACACGTGCACAAGCACACTCCGTCTTGCTGTTGTTACCAACTTGTTGCTCCCCTTAACTTCACTGGCCAGGTGAGTTAGATGGGGGAGGGGTGGAGCCGGGCTTCTGCTGATCCGGATCGATGCTCCGATGGTGACAAGATGAGACCCGGGAGTCCTCTGCAAGACAACTCACTTTTATAGCAGCTTCCCTCTTATGCAAATATATCCCAGATTCAAAATCTGGGTCTGTGTCCTTTGGTCCCTTTGTGGGTGCTGTCTGTTAAGAGAGGGTGTTTTCCAAAGAAGGTGCTTGCTTCTAATCCCCAAGGCCTTCAATATGTCTGCTCTTCTTTCTTGAGCCCTCTTGACACCTTGGGTCTGGCTTCTACCCCCTTTTCAACTGGTGTAGCTCTCTGGAGGTGCTTGGCTCCCAAGTGTTACTCATTCACACCTCGTTCATTCAACTGGGCAATTGATTACAGAGTGGGGGGAGAGAGTGGGGGAAAGATCTTATTCTACTCCTAGCAAATGACATTTTTACCTCTTTAACTATATACTCTGTATTAGAACCCTATGTAGAAAACTAAGTTACAAGGTTATATGGATTCAAGTTCTAATACAAAGTGACAAGGTCATATGGATTAATACAAAGTTACAAGGTTATATGGAGAGGCACAGTGTCAAGTCATATGAAGTACATAGGTTTATCTACAACAGAAACTGAACACCGATTTTTGTATTTTTAAAAATGTCATTAATTCCCCCCCCCCACCCGCCACCCTCCCCGAATCTCCTGGCTGGCGATACTTAACGTGTCTAGGATCATACGGAAAACTAAGTGAGTAGGCTGCCAATTGACCTAGCGTCACGCATGCCGAGAGTTGGCAAAACTGGGATTGAAATAAAGACTTGGTCTCCCAGCAGCACCGAGGAGCCCCAGCCATGGATTAGGGCCTCGTGGGAATAGTTGTCTCCTAATTGATCTAATCTTTGGCTTTTGAGTTTGATATTATTGGTGAGTCCTTCTAGGCGACTGTTACTCGGCGTGCATGCGTGCGCACGTAAGTATGAGTGCAAGTGTGTGCGTCCGCAAGTGTCCATTTGCGTGTGTGTGCACGTGCCTGCGTGCGGGCAGATTGAGCAGATGCGTGTGTGGGCATCTGAGCGAGGGCACGAGTGGGCGCCCAGGCGTGTTAATCTGTTAATTCGCGTTTGTGAGTGTGTACACGCATCCCTGCGTGTGAGCATTTGGCAGGGTGAGTGGCTGTTGCACGGGCGTGTGCGTCTGACGTGTGCCAGTCAGACGGTGCCCTGGCAGCAGTAGCTCCTGGAAAGCGACACCCCTCCCCTCCCATCTGGAGCATGCAACTGGGATGAGAGGGGCAGGGAAGAGTAGCACTGCTGCAGCGCGTTTCAGCACGAGGCCCTAACTGCCGCGCGGTAGCTGCTCCTTTTGTATCCGACGTGGGGCAACAAGGAGCGGCCTCGCATCATGCCGGCGCCACGTGCGTTCAGTCCCACGGACCGGAAGTGACGTTTGCTCGGTCCACAGCCTGACAGCAACCGACTGGGAACCGTGACCGGAAGGTGCCCAGGTACGAGCGCTCAGCTGGTGCCAGGTCAGCGGGTGGTAGGCAGGAGACACGGGGCCAGGCGGGACGGGTTCAGACACGGGGTGCCTGGCTGGGACAGCGACTGGGGTTGGAGGTTTCCTGCGGCGGTGCAGCCAGCGTAGGCCACCAGCTCCCGTGGTACGTGGGGCAGAGGAAGGACAGCAGAGCGGAGGCTGGAACCGCTCCGACAAGGCACCACTCTGCTTATGGTTGCCAGGTGTCCGGTTTTGAACTGGACGGTCCAGGCTTTCAGCTTTTTCTTCGGGGAAACAAATTGAGAAAATATAAATGTCCGCGAAAGCGGCAAGGAGTTCTGTGCCACAGGACTCCTCGCTGCTTTTGCAGATTCAGACTAACGCGGCTACTCCTCTGATAAATGTCTGGTATTTTCTAAATCAGATGGAATGCAGATTGTGATGTCATGTCAGGCGTGTCTGGTATTTTGGTGAAACCATCTGGCAACCCTAGCTCTGCTCCTTGCTTGGCCGGGGTGGCGCCCTGCCTCTGTGGCAGGCCCTGACGTCACAGGGAGCGTGTTCCCCAGGAAATCCGGGCAGTGCAGCGGCTTCCGGTCCGCGCCACCCGGCCCCAAGGGAGAGGCGGCGGGAGGCGGCAGCGAGGTCAGAGCGTGACGCTGCCCCGCCCGGATCTCAGCCCTTGGGCGCCCCAGTGTGCACCCCGCCCGGCCGGGCCGCTCCCCTGTAGCTCCGCCCCCAGCACTGCGCCCGCTGCCTCGTGGCCCGGCTCGGTGCGAAGCTGCCACTGCCGGCTACGAACAGCAGCGCACTGCTAGTGACGTCATTGCCCTGGCGCGGTGCATGCAAATGATGGAACGCGGGGCACGTTCTATCGGCTCCCCGGCGAGTGACACGTGGGTTTGTGGGGCACACAGACGGGTCCCAGGCTCCGTCATTAATGGCAGGGGCGTGGCCTGGTCTGGGGGCGGGGCCACTGACCGGCAGGAACTCAGCTGGGACACAGAAGTGAGCGGCAGAAAACTCCTCGGGGTCTCCGGAAAATCCTCGCGCGGCCCCTCTGGGCTTGTGAACGGGACGCAGCAGAGGCAGCCGCCCCCCCCACCCGCCTCACGCTCCCCGCTGCACTTTCGAAGGCAACAGCAGCATCAGCCTGTCCCGCTGCCAGTCCCCACACAAGCCGGCTGGGAAATTTGGTGTTGGGGGGAGCAGACTGCATGGGGGGGAGAGGAGTTTGGTGGTGGTGGGGGATCAGACTGCATGGGGCGGGGAGGAGTTTGGGGGGTAGGGGATCAGACTGCACGGGGGGGAGGAGTTTGGGGGGGATCAGACTGCACGGGGGGAGTTTTGTGGGGGGTAGGAGATCAGACTGCACGGGGCGAGGAGTTTGGGGGGGATCAGACTGCACGGGGGGAGGAGTTTTGTGGGGGGTAGGAGATCAGACTGCACGGGGCGAGGAGTTTGGGGGGGATCAGACTGCACGGGGGGAGGAGTTTGGGGGGGGAGCAGACTGCACGGGGCGGAGAGGAGTTTGGGGGGGAGCAGACTGCACGGGGCGGAGAGGAGTTTGGTGGGGGGGATCAGACTGCACGGGGCGGGGAGGAGTTTGGTGGGAATCAGACTGCACGGGGTGGGGAGGAGTTGGGGGGAGCAGACTGCACGGGGTGGGGAGCAGTTTGGGGGGGATCAGACTGCACGGGGTGGGGAGCAGTTTGGGGGGGATCAGACTGCACGGGGGGGAGGAGTTTGGAGGGGGATCAGACTGCACGGGGCAGAGAGGAGTTTGGTGGTGAGGGGGAGCAGACTGCACGGGGCGGGGAGGAGTTGGGGGGAGCAGACTGCACGGGGCGGAGAGCACTTTGGTGGGGGGGAGCGGACTGCACGGGGGGGAGGAGCTTGGGGGGGATCGGACTGCACGGGGCGGGGAGGACTTTGGGAGGGGATCGGACTGCACGGGGCGGAGAGGAGGTTGGGGGGGATCGGACTGCACGCGGCGGAGAGAAATTTTGGGGGTGATCAGTCTGCAGGGGGCGGGGAGGAGTTTGGGGAGGGGAGCAGACTGCACGGGGCGGGGAGGAGTTTGGAGGGAGCAGACTGCACGGGGCGGAGAGGAATTTGGGGGCGGTTCAGACTGCACGGGGCGGAGAGGAATTTGGGGGGGTTCACACTGCATTGGGCGGGGAGGAGTTTGGTGGGGGGGAGGAGACTGCACGGGGCGGGGAGGAGTTTGGGGGGTTCAGACTGCACGGGGCGGGGAGGAGTTTGGGGGGTTCAGACTGCACGGGGCGGGGAGGAGTTTGGGGAGGAGGGGTTGCCGCGGAGTCTCCTCTCCCGAGTGGGGGCGGGGCATCAGCTAAGGACGCTGCCGTCTCTGAGGCAGGAGCCCCGCCCAACAATGGGGAGGGGCGGGATGAGGGGGAGTAGGGAAAGTAGCCGCAGTGGCTTGTGGGAAACTGAGTGCCCCTGTCCGCAGCTCCCATCGGCCATTGCAGGGCCAGGGCAGGCCCGGCGCTGTTCGGTTGGGCGGGTGCAGCGGAAGTGACATCACAACGGGGCATTGACCAGGGAGCGACGCGGTTGGTCCCGCGCTCGTGTCACTCCAAGTGTTAGCGACGCATCCTGGGACTTGTAGTTCTCAGAGTGCGGCCTCCCGGGGCACGTCGCAGCACGCCCCGCCCCTATCATAGCCCCGCCCCCCGGCATAGCCCCGTCCAGCGTGTTCGTAGTTCGGAATGGGGCATTTCTACCCTAAGAACAATCTTTTTTATTTGGAAATAACGGCCCTTAGCAGAGCAACAGTGCCGCTCGGTGGTCATTGCGGGTAATGCACGTGTAATTCCGAAGCGCCTCCACAGTGCCGCTCGGTGGTCATTGCGGGTAATGCACGTGTAATTCCGTAGCGCCTCCACAGTGCCGCTCGGTGGTCATTGCGGGTAATGCACGTGTAATTCCGTAGCGCCTCCACAGTGCCGCTCGGTGGTCATTGCGGGTAATGCACGTGTAATTCCGTAGCGCCTCCACAGTGCCGCTCGGTGGTCATTGCCGGTAATGCACGTGTAATTCCGAAGCGCCTCCACAGTGCCGCTCGGTGGTCATTGCGGGTAATGCACGTGTAATTCCGTAGCGCCTCCACAGTGCCGCTCGGTGGTCATTGCGGGTAATGCACGTGTAATTCCGTAGCGCCTCCACAGTGCCGCTCGGTGGTCATTGCGGGTAATGCACGTGTAATTCCGTAGCGCCTCCACAGTGCCGCTCGGTGGTCATTGCGGGTAATGCACGTGTAATTCCGTAGCGCCTCCACAGTGCCGCTCGGTGGTCATTGCCGGTAATGCACGTGTAATTCCATCGCCCCCAGCTGCTGTCCCTGCTCCGCACGCCACGTGGCCCCAGTCTTGCCCTTTGACAGCAGGCAAAGTAAGAAGCTCGTTATTTCCAGGCTCCGCGGAGCCCTCTCCCCTCCTGCCCATGGCCCCCTCATCCCGCACTCCAGGCTCCGCACAGCCCTCTCCCCTCCTGCCCCCGGCCCCCTCATCCCGCACTGCAGGCTCCGCGCAGCTCTCTCCCCTCCTGCCCATGGCCCCCTCATCCCGCACTGCAGGCTCCGCACAGCCCTCTCCCCTCCTGCCCCCGGCCCCCTCATCCCGCACTGCAGGCTCTGCGGGGGAGGAGTTTGGGGGGGATCAGACTGCACGGGGGGGAGAGGAGTTTGGGGGGGATCAGACTGCACGTGGGGAGGATCAGACTGCACGGGGCGGGGAGGAGTTTGGGGGGGGATCAGACTGCACGGGGGGGAGGATCAGACTCCACGGGGCGGAGAGGAGTTTGGGGGGCATCGGACTGCACGGGGCGGGGAGGAGTTTGGGGGGATCAGACTGCACGGGGGGGAGAGGAGTTTGGGGGGATCAGACTGCACGGAGCGGGGAGGAGTTTGGGGGGGGGATCAGACTGCACGGGGGGGAGGATCAGACTGCACGGAGCGGGGAGGAGTTTGGGGGGAGGATCAGACTGCACGGGGCAGGGAGGAGCTTTGGGGGGGATCAGACTGCACGGGGCGGACAGGAGTTTGGGGGGGGATCAGACTGCACGGGGCGGAGGGGAGTGTGGGGGGGATCAGACTCCACGGGGGGGAGAGGAGTTTGGGGGGGATCAGACTGCACGGAGCGGGGAGGAGTTTGGGGGGGGATCAGACTGCACGGGGGGGAGGATCAGACTGCACGGGGCGGGGAGGAGTTTGGGGAGGGGTTCAGACTGCACGGGGCGGAGCGCAGTTTGGGGGGGATCAGACTGCACGGGGCGGGGAGGAGTTTTGGGGGAGATCAGACTGCACGGGGCGGGGAGGAGTTTGGGGGGATCGGACTGCACAGGGCGGGGAAGAGTTTGGGGGGGATCGGACTGCACGGGGCGGGGAGGAGTTTGGGGGGGATCAGACTGCACGGGGGGGAGGATCAGACTGCACGGGGGGGGAGGAGTTTGGGGGGGATCGGACTGCACGGGGCGGGGAGGGGTTTGGGGGCCCCAGTCTTGCCCTTTGACAGCAGGCAAAGTAAGAAGCTCGTTATTTCCAGGCTCCGCGCAGCCCTCTCCCCTCCTGCCCATGGCCCCCTCATCCCGCACACCAGGCTCCGCGCAGCCCTCTCCCCTCCTGCCCCCGGCCCCCTCATCCCACACACCAGGCTCCGCGCAGCCCTCTCCCCTCCTGCCCCCGGCCCCCTCATCCCACACACCAGGCTCCGCGCCAGGATCCCACACACAAACTTCTCCTCCTTAGACTTTTAGTTGTGGGGAACAAATTCTGGGGAGTCACTTCCACTTGGGGAATCATGTTTCATACTTGACTATGTTATCCCTACACTAAGGCTGGCCGAGAGACTGTCCCGGACTGATCGTAACAGACTGTTCTGTCCGCGAATGGGCTGAGAGTAAAGGGCGTGTTCGGAATCTGTGGCGCCCAATCTGAGGCTGTCCGAGGTGACTCTTAAGGGACTGCTCCGTGCGCCAATGGGCGGTGACTAAAGGCGTGTTCTGGGGCTGCTGGCGGCCAATAGGTTGTCCGGGGTGGATTATAACAGACTCTTCTGTCCGCGAATGGGCTGTGACTAAGGGGCGTGTTCTGAATCAGAGGCACCCAATAGGCTGACCCGGCTGCATCTTAACGGACAGCTCTGTCTGCGAATGCGGTGTGACTAGGGGGAATGACCTGCCACTGCTCTCGACCAATAGGCTGTCCGGGGTGGATCTTAATGGGCTGCTCTGTCCTCGAATTGTCTGTGACTTAGGGGTGGTTCCTGGCTGTGTGCCAGCCAATGGGCTTTCGGAAGACAGCCTTGGCGGAGGATAGTGTCGCCCAATGGGCTGTCAGCAAAGGGGATCCTGCCTCTGGTTCGGCCAATGGGCTGTCGCAGGGGGGCGTTGTCTGACTGGGCGGCCGGCGCCGCCATGACAGGAAGGTCCGAGGAGCGCGCGGGGGCGCGAGCGAATCCTGGGTCCGAGTGCGAAGCTGCCCCGCCCCCAGCCCGCCCCTTGTTGGTGTCTGGCCCGGGGGAGGAGGGGGCGCGAGGGAAGGTGGGGGAGCGGGCTGGGGGTGGGGTGTCTGGCCTGGGGGAGAAGGGGGCGCGAGGGAAGGTGGGGGAGCGGGCTGGGGGTGGGGTGTCTGGACAGGGGTGAGGTGTAGGAGCAGGCTGGGTGTGAGGGGCCGGGGGGGGTGCTCGGCACTGGGGGGGCAGGAGGGGGTGAGGGGCCGGGGGGGTGCTCGGCACTGGGGGGGCAGGAGGGGGTGAGGGGCCGGGGGGGTGCTCGGCACTGGGGGGGCAGGCGGGGGTGAGGGGCCGGGGGGTGCTCGGCACTGGGGGGGCAGGAGGGGGTGAGGGGCCGGGGGGGTGCTCGGCACTGGGGGGGCAGGAGGGAGGGGGAGGGGCCGGGGGGGGCCTTGGCACTGGGGGGGGCAGGAGGGGACAGGGCGCGGGAGAGCGCAGGCGCGGGCGGCGCTGGCTGGGCGGGAAACTCCCGGGACGCTCGCGCCCACGAGGCGGGCGGGAAAACGCTGCGGGGGGCGCTGAGGGGCGGAGCCTGGGGGGCGGGGCGGGAGCTGGCAGTGACGTGGAGCCCCCCCCCCCCCCCCGGCGCTGCTGCCTCCCCGGGGAGCAGCGCCCCTGTGACCCCCCCCAGGTGGTGCCGGGCGCGGGAGCTGACCCGGGCTCCAGTCACGTGGGTGTCTCGGGGAGGGGGGGCTGCGGGCCACCGGGGCCCGGGAGTGTCACGTGCCCCTTCCCCCCGCCGGGGAGCCGCGCGCCCTCGAGGGGTGGTTCCCGCGGGCGGGGCACGCACAGAACGTGTCCCGCACGCGGGGGGGCGGGGCGGCCTGAGCCCTGCTCCCCGCGCTGCTCGCTGTCTGGGGGCGGGGCCGGGTGCCCGCTGAATCCCCCCTGTGCCCGGGGGGGGGGCAGTTCGGCGGGGGGCGCTGTGGGGGGGGATGCTCTGGCCCTGGCTGCCCGCAGTGCCGCCCAGTGCCCGGCTGTGCCTCCTGCAGAGGCCGAGAGCGTCCTGGGTGGGGGCGTGTGGGGAGAGGGGGGGAGTGGCTGAGAATTGGGGGGCAAACAGGTGACAGACAAACCAACCGACAGAAAAGCCTCCCTGCCTGGCCCCCAGCTGAGCGGAGAAACGTCCCCCTGGCGCCAGAGCACTGCAGGGCCCAGCCTAGTCGCTTTGTGCGCTCCAGCCCCACGGCGTGGGGAGGGGGCGACGGTGGAGGAGCCCCAAGCACCCAGGCCTTAGGTTCCCCACCCGCCTTCTAAGCACTGAGCATTTTAGGCCTGGCTGGACTAGAGAAGGGGGCACCAGGGGAGTTGCCGCTGAAGGCGCGCGGCCGCGCACAAACACCCCTCTGCCGCCCACCTCCCTTGCGGAGCCTTGCAGCGGCACTCGCCTTCCTGCTGGCCGGGGAATGGCGCGGTTGTTTTCCTGATCTGGTGGAGGGCGGCTGCCCCGTTGTGTCCCTGCTGGGGCAGCCTCGCCCCACCTCCAGCTGCGATTGGGGCTTCTGTTTGTTTCTGTTCATACAGTTTGCTGCAGTTTTCCATCCCCGAGGACCTGCGTGAAGCTGGTCCGACCAGAGATACGGGGATCGATTTTTAAGAGTAAGAGGTTTTGTTTTTAAAGCAGGGGTGAGGAACCTAATACCCCAGCTCACGTGAGTGTGGCCCTCGAGACTCAAGGTTCCCACACTAACGCTCTAGCTCCCCTCCAGATTGGTGATAGAAATGTAGCCGTGTTAGCCTGGGGTAGTTGAAGCAAAATGCAGGACAATGTAGCACTTTAAAGACTAACAAGATGGTTTATTAGATGATGAGCTTTCGTGGGCCAGACCCACTTCCTCAGATCAAATAGTGGAAGAAAGTAGTCACAACCGTATATACCAAAGGATACAATTAAAAAAAAGAACAAATATGAAAAGGACAAATCACATTGCAGAACAGGAGGGGGATGCGGTGGGGGGGAGGGGGAAGGAAGGTAAGTGTCTGTGAATTGATGATATTAGAGGTAGGGAGAGTGGGATGTTTGTGAGTTAATGGTATTAGAGGTGATAATTGGGGAAACTATCTTGGTAATGGGTGAGATAACAAACATTTGAACTAAGTCCTTGTTGGAAAGTGTCGAATTTTAACATGAATGACAGTTCAGAGGATTCCCTTTCAAGTGCAGATGTAAAAGGTCTTTGTAGCAGAATGCAGGTGGTCAAGTCATTGAGAGAGCGTCCTTTCTGGTTAAAATGGCAAGAAACTGTTTTCTCTTTGTGATCTTGTCTGATATCTGTTTTGTGGGCATTAATCCTTTGGCGAAGTGTCTGAGATGTTTGTCCAATGTACATAGCAGACGGACACTTTCGGCACACGATAGCATAGATTATATTTCTGGATGCGCAGGAATATGTGTTCTTGATCTTATAACTCACTTGGTTGGGTCCAATAATGGTATCAGCAGAATGAATATGTGGACAAAGCTGGCAACGGGGTTTGTTGCAAGGGAAGGTACCAGGGTTGGTATTAGTGTGGTATGTCCTGTGGTGGTTGGTAAGAATGATCTTGAGGTTAGGTGGTTGTCTATAGGAGACTATGGGTCTGTCTCCCAGAGCCTCTTTGAGTATGGTATCCTGTTCCAATATAGGCTGTAGTTTATTGATAATGTGTTGGACAGGTTTAAGTTGGGGGTTGTAGGTGATGACAAGTGGTGTTCTATTGTTGGTTTTCTTGGGTCTGTCTTGAAGTAGATGGTTTCTAGGTATTCGTCTGGCTCTTTCAATTTGCTTTTTTATTTCTCTGGGTGGCCAGATTGGAGCAGACAAATTCTGCTAGCCTGCCCCGCCCCGCCCCCCGCCCCCCCCTCCTCACAAGGGAAGCCTTGTGTGCGAGGGGAATGTGGGAAGCCTCTTCCTCCTTCTCAGTTGGGGCATGTGTTAATGCGGATGGTGGGGTTTGGGATTTTTTTTTCTTCACACTTGTGTGTAGGGTTGCCAGGTGTCTAGCACTGAGCCAGACAGCCCGGTAGTTGCACTTTTTGTCCGGTAAATAAATTTAGAAAATACCGGACATACAAAATGTCCAGTATTTTCTGCTTTTCCTCTGTGCCCAGCAGAAATAAGCCGGGGCGGGGAGATTGGCTGACTAATTAAAGGGGTCACAACTGGATTTTGCTCAACAAAAATGTTCCTGGTGGGGTTTTTTTGTTTGGTTGGCTTCTTTCCCTCAACAAAAATTTTCCTGGCGCCTTTTTTTTTTTTTTTTTTTTGCTGAAACCATCTGGCAACCCTACTAGTGTGTGCCTTCCGCCCCCCCCAATAAGGTTCCCCACCCCGTCTGAAAGCGAGAGTTGGGAGAACAGGTTACCTTGCGTTCCTGTGTCCTTATAAGGAAGTTGAAGGCTACTATAAAATCCCCCCTCATGGTCTCCTCTTCAGACTAAAGAAACCTAAATCCCTCAGCCTCTTCATAGAGCAATTGCTCCAGCCCCCTAATCGTTTTGGTTGTCCTCTGCTGGACCCTCTCCAATGTGTCCACATCCCTTCTGTAGTGGGGGGCCCAGAACTGGACACAGTACTCCAGATGTGGCCCCACCAAAGCCGAATAAAGGGGAATAATGACATCTCTGGATCTACTGGCAATGCTCCTCTTAATGCAACCTAATATGCCATTAGCCTTCTTGGCTACAAGGGCACACTGTTGACTCATCTCCAGCTTCTCATCCACTGTAACCCCCAGGTCCTGTCTGCAGAACTACTACTTAACTGGTTGGTCCCCAGCTTGTAACTATGCTTGGGATTCTTCCATCCCAAGTGCAGGACTGTACACTTGTCCTTGTTGAACCTCATCAGATTTCTTGTGGCCCAATCCTCCAATTTGTCTAAGTCATTCTGGACCCTATCTCCGCCCTTAGGCATCTTTTAGCCTTTTTGTTCTATTATTGTTTTTCTATTTGGTACTAGAAAATCAAACTTTCCTCCTGCTTGGGCCTCAAGTTTCACTCCAGCAGCCCTTCCACAAGTAGAATCGTCTGCAAAATAAAATGTCAGGGCTACCGTCATTAAGGTGCTTGTCCCTGTAAGGACATGTGACTGAACTGGTTGTTCAGAAGGTTTCTGGTGAATTGGTTTATGCACAGGTATGCCTCCCGTTCTTCTTTAACCACCGCAGTCTCTTGTTTTTGTCCGGAAGCAAATTCTCTGCCAAGCCACCTTTTTTCCCTTTCATGTAATTGTCTGCTCTTTCGTTCGGTGTGGTAGACTTGTTCTAGTGTGGCATTAGACAACCGAGCCACAGAAAAGTCTGCCTTGGTACCACTGAGTACCGGCCCAGACCAAAGTAGCTTTCAGACACCTTAAGAGAGTCTTGATTTGCAATTCTCCCCTTTCTTCTCCTTGGATTTTCAACTAGGAAAGTGTGCTAATCATCTGCTTTTGCGGAAAAACTTGCCAGCTGTCTACACTGGCCGCTTGAATTTCCGCAAAAGCACTGACGATCTCATGTAAGATTGTCAGTGCTTCTGCGGGAATACTATGCTGCTCCCGTTCGGGCAAAAGTCTTTTTCCGAAAGACTTCTGCGCAAAAGGGCCAGTGTAGACAGCAGAGAGTTCTTTTCCGCAAAAAAGCCCCGATGGCGAAAATGGCGATTGGGGCTTTTTTGCAGAAAAGCGCGTCTAGATTGGCCACGGACGCTTTTCCGTAAAAAGTTTACATACCCAGTATCTTGTGAAGAACTTGTCACCTCAGCACAGGGTCCCGGGGCGGGCTTTACCATAAGGGACCCGGAGAGATCATCTAGGCCAGCTGGAGGGGGCAGGGCAGGGGAGGGGAGGGGAGGGGAGAGGAGAGGAGAGGAGGTTGGCCACTGAAAATGTTGCAGTATTAATTTTCCTTTTATTTGACTTCATATCAAACAAATATTTACAGTTTAAATGACCTTGTTAATTCTCCCTTGTGTTAGTACTCTTTCTTCCAGAACGTTTTAAAAACACAGACGAGACATGTCTTCGCCTGGGTGGCAGGCATCCGAAGAAGGGCACGTGACCTCGATCTTGGAGCACGAGACAAAACTCACTCCGCTCCTGGAGGGGATATGTTAGAGGCAACACTGGGCTCCAGTGAGCAGCAGCCAGGTGACGCACGTGTCTGTCCTTTCCACACATCTAGGGTGGCCTAGCTCCTAACCGTTCTCTGTCTCTTTTTCGGTCCCTGTAGACTTGGAGGAGATGAGAGGCTGGCCATGTGGTGGCAGAGACCGAAAGGAGCCACCCTCCCGAGACCCTGCCGGCAGATGGAAACCAGACAGCGATCTATGGAAGAAGAGCAAATAGCAATTGGCTCAAGGTAAGTATCGAGGGAGGGCCGCACAGACGTTTGCGAGCGTGGTACGGGTCCCTGAGAAAAGGCCCTCTGGCTCGTGGTGGAAGAACTTGAAAATACGAAGTACAAAAGTCACAGTGTTGTACTTAAAAGAAGTACTCGGGATCTTTTTCAGAGGGATAAGGCAACACGCCACATTTATTGATCACACACACACACACACATTAATTTATTTATATATATATATATATATATATATATATATATATATATATATATATATATATATATATATATATATTTACCACATGCATATGATAAGTATTGATTATTCTGTGTCACTCACTCTCACACACACACACACACACACACACACGTGCACAAGCACACTCCGTCTTGCTGTTGTTACCAACTTGTTGCTCCCCTTAACTTCACTGGCCAGGTGAGTTAGATGGGGGAGGGGTGGAGCCGGGCTTCTGCTGATCCGGATCGATGCTCCGATGGTGACAAGATGAGACCCGGGAGTCCTCTGCAAGACAACTCACTTTTATAGCAGCTTCCCTCTTATGCAAATATATCCCAGATTCAAAATCTGGGTCTGTGTCCTTTGGTCCCTTTGTGGGTGCTGTCTGTTAAGAGAGGGTGTTTTCCAAAGAAGGTGCTTGCTTCTAATCCCCAAGGCCTTCAATATGTCTGCTCTTCTTTCTTGAGCCCTCTTGACACCTTGGGTCTGGCTTCTACCCCCTTTTCAACTGGTGTAGCTCTCTGGAGGTGCTTGGCTCCCAAGTGTTACTCATTCACACCTCGTTCATTCAACTGGGCAATTGATTACAGAGTGGGGGGAGAGAGTGGGGGAAAGATCTTATTCTACTCCTAGCAAATGACATTTTTACCTCTTTAACTATATACTCTGTATTAGAACCCTATGTAGAAAACTAAGTTACAAGGTTATATGGATTCAAGTTCTAATACAAAGTGACAAGGTCATATGGATTAATACAAAGTTACAAGGTTATATGGAGAGGCACAGTGTCAAGTCATATGAAGTACATAGGTTTATCTACAACAGAAACTGAACACCGATTTTTGTATTTTTAAAAATGTCATTAATTCCCCCCCCCCACCCGCCACCCTCCCCGAATCTCCTGGCTGGCGATACTTAACGTGTCTAGGATCATACGGAAAACTAAGTGAGTAGGCTGCCAATTGACCTAGCGTCACGCATGCCGAGAGTTGGCAAAACTGGGATTGAAATAAAGACTTGGTCTCCCAGCAGCACCGAGGAGCCCCAGCCATGGATTAGGGCCTCGTGGGAATAGTTGTCTCCTAATTGATCTAATCTTTGGCTTTTGAGTTTGATATTATTGGTGAGTCCTTCTAGGCGACTGTTACTCGGCGTGCATGCGTGCGCACGTAAGTATGAGTGCAAGTGTGTGCGTCCGCAAGTGTCCATTTGCGTGTGTGTGCACGTGCCTGCGTGCGGGCAGATTGAGCAGATGCGTGTGTGGGCATCTGAGCGAGGGCACGAGTGGGCGCCCAGGCGTGTTAATCTGTTAATTCGCGTTTGTGAGTGTGTACACGCATCCCTGCGTGTGAGCATTTGGCAGGGTGAGTGGCTGTTGCACGGGCGTGTGCGTCTGACGTGTGCCAGTCAGACGGTGCCCTGGCAGCAGTAGCTCCTGGAAAGCGACACCCCTCCCCTCCCATCTGGAGCATGCAACTGGGATGAGAGGGGCAGGGAAGAGTAGCACTGCTGCAGCGCGTTTCAGCACGAGGCCCTAACTGCCGCGCGGTAGCTGCTCCTTTTGTATCCGACGTGGGGCAACAAGGAGCGGCCTCGCATCATGCCGGCGCCACGTGCGTTCAGTCCCACGGACCGGAAGTGACGTTTGCTCGGTCCACAGCCTGACAGCAACCGACTGGGAACCGTGACCGGAAGGTGCCCAGGTACGAGCGCTCAGCTGGTGCCAGGTCAGCGGGTGGTAGGCAGGAGACACGGGGCCAGGCGGGACGGGTTCAGACACGGGGTGCCTGGCTGGGACAGCGACTGGGGTTGGAGGTTTCCTGCGGCGGTGCAGCCAGCGTAGGCCACCAGCTCCCGTGGTACGTGGGGCAGAGGAAGGACAGCAGAGCGGAGGCTGGAACCGCTCCGACAAGGCACCACTCTGCTTATGGTTGCCAGGTGTCCGGTTTTGAACTGGACGGTCCAGGCTTTCAGCTTTTTCTTCGGGGAAACAAATTGAGAAAATATAAATGTCCGCGAAAGCGGCAAGGAGTTCTGTGCCACAGGACTCCTCGCTGCTTTTGCAGATTCAGACTAACGCGGCTACTCCTCTGATAAATGTCTGGTATTTTCTAAATCAGATGGAATGCAGATTGTGATGTCATGTCAGGCGTGTCTGGTATTTTGGTGAAACCATCTGGCAACCCTAGCTCTGCTCCTTGCTTGGCCGGGGTGGCGCCCTGCCTCTGTGGCAGGCCCTGACGTCACAGGGAGCGTGTTCCCCAGGAAATCCGGGCAGTGCAGCGGCTTCCGGTCCGCGCCACCCGGCCCCAAGGGAGAGGCGGCGGGAGGCGGCAGCGAGGTCAGAGCGTGACGCTGCCCCGCCCGGATCTCAGCCCTTGGGCGCCCCAGTGTGCACCCCGCCCGGCCGGGCCGCTCCCCTGTAGCTCCGCCCCCAGCACTGCGCCCGCTGCCTCGTGGCCCGGCTCGGTGCGAAGCTGCCACTGCCGGCTACGAACAGCAGCGCACTGCTAGTGACGTCATTGCCCTGGCGCGGTGCATGCAAATGATGGAACGCGGGGCACGTTCTATCGGCTCCCCGGCGAGTGACACGTGGGTTTGTGGGGCACACAGACGGGTCCCAGGCTCCGTCATTAATGGCAGGGGCGTGGCCTGGTCTGGGGGCGGGGCCACTGACCGGCAGGAACTCAGCTGGGACACAGAAGTGAGCGGCAGAAAACTCCTCGGGGTCTCCGGAAAATCCTCGCGCGGCCCCTCTGGGCTTGTGAACGGGACGCAGCAGAGGCAGCCGCCCCCCCCACCCGCCTCACGCTCCCCGCTGCACTTTCGAAGGCAACAGCAGCATCAGCCTGTCCCGCTGCCAGTCCCCACACAAGCCGGCTGGGAAATTTGGTGTTGGGGGGAGCAGACTGCATGGGGGGGAGAGGAGTTTGGTGGTGGTGGGGGATCAGACTGCATGGGGCGGGGAGGAGTTTGGGGGGTAGGGGATCAGACTGCACGGGGGGGAGGAGTTTGGGGGGGATCAGACTGCACGGGGGGAGTTTTGTGGGGGGTAGGAGATCAGACTGCACGGGGCGAGGAGTTTGGGGGGGATCAGACTGCACGGGGGGAGGAGTTTTGTGGGGGGTAGGAGATCAGACTGCACGGGGCGAGGAGTTTGGGGGGGATCAGACTGCACGGGGGGAGGAGTTTGGGGGGGGAGCAGACTGCACGGGGCGGAGAGGAGTTTGGGGGGGAGCAGACTGCACGGGGCGGAGAGGAGTTTGGTGGGGGGGATCAGACTGCACGGGGCGGGGAGGAGTTTGGTGGGAATCAGACTGCACGGGGTGGGGAGGAGTTGGGGGGAGCAGACTGCACGGGGTGGGGAGCAGTTTGGGGGGGATCAGACTGCACGGGGTGGGGAGCAGTTTGGGGGGGATCAGACTGCACGGGGGGGAGGAGTTTGGAGGGGGATCAGACTGCACGGGGCAGAGAGGAGTTTGGTGGTGAGGGGGAGCAGACTGCACGGGGCGGGGAGGAGTTGGGGGGAGCAGACTGCACGGGGCGGAGAGCACTTTGGTGGGGGGGAGCGGACTGCACGGGGGGGAGGAGCTTGGGGGGGATCGGACTGCACGGGGCGGGGAGGACTTTGGGAGGGGATCGGACTGCACGGGGCGGAGAGGAGGTTGGGGGGGATCGGACTGCACGCGGCGGAGAGAAATTTTGGGGGTGATCAGTCTGCAGGGGGCGGGGAGGAGTTTGGGGAGGGGAGCAGACTGCACGGGGCGGGGAGGAGTTTGGAGGGAGCAGACTGCACGGGGCGGAGAGGAATTTGGGGGCGGTTCAGACTGCACGGGGCGGAGAGGAATTTGGGGGGGTTCACACTGCATTGGGCGGGGAGGAGTTTGGTGGGGGGGAGGAGACTGCACGGGGCGGGGAGGAGTTTGGGGGGTTCAGACTGCACGGGGCGGGGAGGAGTTTGGGGGGTTCAGACTGCACGGGGCGGGGAGGAGTTTGGGGAGGAGGGGTTGCCGCGGAGTCTCCTCTCCCGAGTGGGGGCGGGGCATCAGCTAAGGACGCTGCCGTCTCTGAGGCAGGAGCCCCGCCCAACAATGGGGAGGGGCGGGATGAGGGGGAGTAGGGAAAGTAGCCGCAGTGGCTTGTGGGAAACTGAGTGCCCCTGTCCGCAGCTCCCATCGGCCATTGCAGGGCCAGGGCAGGCCCGGCGCTGTTCGGTTGGGCGGGTGCAGCGGAAGTGACATCACAACGGGGCATTGACCAGGGAGCGACGCGGTTGGTCCCGCGCTCGTGTCACTCCAAGTGTTAGCGACGCATCCTGGGACTTGTAGTTCTCAGAGTGCGGCCTCCCGGGGCACGTCGCAGCACGCCCCGCCCCTATCATAGCCCCGCCCCCCGGCATAGCCCCGTCCAGCGTGTTCGTAGTTCGGAATGGGGCATTTCTACCCTAAGAACAATCTTTTTTATTTGGAAATAACGGCCCTTAGCAGAGCAACAGTGCCGCTCGGTGGTCATTGCGGGTAATGCACGTGTAATTCCGAAGCGCCTCCACAGTGCCGCTCGGTGGTCATTGCGGGTAATGCACGTGTAATTCCGTAGCGCCTCCACAGTGCCGCTCGGTGGTCATTGCGGGTAATGCACGTGTAATTCCGTAGCGCCTCCACAGTGCCGCTCGGTGGTCATTGCGGGTAATGCACGTGTAATTCCGTAGCGCCTCCACAGTGCCGCTCGGTGGTCATTGCCGGTAATGCACGTGTAATTCCGAAGCGCCTCCACAGTGCCGCTCGGTGGTCATTGCGGGTAATGCACGTGTAATTCCGTAGCGCCTCCACAGTGCCGCTCGGTGGTCATTGCGGGTAATGCACGTGTAATTCCGTAGCGCCTCCACAGTGCCGCTCGGTGGTCATTGCGGGTAATGCACGTGTAATTCCGTAGCGCCTCCACAGTGCCGCTCGGTGGTCATTGCGGGTAATGCACGTGTAATTCCGTAGCGCCTCCACAGTGCCGCTCGGTGGTCATTGCCGGTAATGCACGTGTAATTCCATCGCCCCCAGCTGCTGTCCCTGCTCCGCACGCCACGTGGCCCCAGTCTTGCCCTTTGACAGCAGGCAAAGTAAGAAGCTCGTTATTTCCAGGCTCCGCGGAGCCCTCTCCCCTCCTGCCCATGGCCCCCTCATCCCGCACTCCAGGCTCCGCACAGCCCTCTCCCCTCCTGCCCCCGGCCCCCTCATCCCGCACTGCAGGCTCCGCGCAGCTCTCTCCCCTCCTGCCCATGGCCCCCTCATCCCGCACTGCAGGCTCCGCACAGCCCTCTCCCCTCCTGCCCCCGGCCCCCTCATCCCGCACTGCAGGCTCTGCGGGGGAGGAGTTTGGGGGGGATCAGACTGCACGGGGGGGAGAGGAGTTTGGGGGGGATCAGACTGCACGTGGGGAGGATCAGACTGCACGGGGCGGGGAGGAGTTTGGGGGGGGATCAGACTGCACGGGGGGGAGGATCAGACTCCACGGGGCGGAGAGGAGTTTGGGGGGCATCGGACTGCACGGGGCGGGGAGGAGTTTGGGGGGATCAGACTGCACGGGGGGGAGAGGAGTTTGGGGGGATCAGACTGCACGGAGCGGGGAGGAGTTTGGGGGGGGGATCAGACTGCACGGGGGGGAGGATCAGACTGCACGGAGCGGGGAGGAGTTTGGGGGGAGGATCAGACTGCACGGGGCAGGGAGGAGCTTTGGGGGGGATCAGACTGCACGGGGCGGACAGGAGTTTGGGGGGGGATCAGACTGCACGGGGCGGAGGGGAGTGTGGGGGGGATCAGACTCCACGGGGGGGAGAGGAGTTTGGGGGGGATCAGACTGCACGGAGCGGGGAGGAGTTTGGGGGGGGATCAGACTGCACGGGGGGGAGGATCAGACTGCACGGGGCGGGGAGGAGTTTGGGGAGGGGTTCAGACTGCACGGGGCGGAGCGCAGTTTGGGGGGGATCAGACTGCACGGGGCGGGGAGGAGTTTTGGGGGAGATCAGACTGCACGGGGCGGGGAGGAGTTTGGGGGGATCGGACTGCACAGGGCGGGGAAGAGTTTGGGGGGGATCGGACTGCACGGGGCGGGGAGGAGTTTGGGGGGGATCAGACTGCACGGGGCGGGGAGGAGTTTGGGGGAGATCAGACTGCACGGGGGGGAGGATCAGACTGCACGGGGGGGGAGGAGTTTGGGGGGGATCGGACTGCACGGGGCGGGGAGGAGTTTGGGGGGATCAGACTGCACGGGGGGGAGAGGAGTTTGGGGGGATCAGACTGCACGGAGCGGGGAGGAGTTTGGGGGGATCAGACTGCACGGGGGGGAGGATCAGACTGCACGGAGCGGGGAGGAGTTTGGGGGGAGGATCAGACTGCACGGGGCAGGGAGGAGCTTTGGGGGGGATCAGACTGCACGGGGCGGACAGGAGTTTGGGGGGGATCAGACTGCACGGAGCGGGGAGGAGTTTGGGGGGGATCAGACTGCACGGGGGGGAGGATCAGACTGCACGGAGCGGGGAGGAGTTTGGGGGGAGGATCAGACTGCACGGGGCGGAGGGGAGTGTGGGGGGGATCAGACTGCACGGGGGGGAGAGGAGTTTGGGGGGGATCAGACTGCACGGAGCGGGGAGGAGTTTGGGGGGGATCAGACTGCACGGGGGGGAGGATCAGACTGCACGGAGCGGGGAGGAGTTTGGGGGGAGGATCAGACTGCACGGGGCGGAGGGGAGTGTGGGGGGGATCAGACTGCACGGGGGGGAGAGGAGTTTGGGGGGGATCAGACTGCACGGAGCGGGGAGGAGTTTGGGGGGGATCAGACTGCACGGGGGGGAGGATCAGACTGCACGGGGCGGGGAGGAGTATGGGGAGGGGTTCAGACTGCACGGGGCGGAGCGCAGTTTGGGGGGGATCAGACTGCACGGGGCGGGGAGGAGTTTTGGGGGAGATCAGACTGCACGGGGCGGGGAGGAGTTTGGGGGGATCGGACTGCACAGGGCGGGGAAGACTTTGGGGGGGATCGGACTGCACGGGGCGGGGAGGAGTTTGGGGGGGATCAGACTGCACGGGGGGGAGGATCAGACTGCACGGGGGGGAGGAGTTTGGGGGGGATCGGACTGCACGGAGCGGGGAGGAGTTTGGGGGGATCATACTGCACGGGGGGAGAGGAATTTGGGGGGATCGCACTGCACGGGGCGGGGAAGAGTTTGGGGGGATCGGACTGCACGGGGCGGGGAGGAGTTTGGGGGGGATCAGACTGCACGGGGGGGAGGATCAGACTGCACGGGGCGGGGGGAAGTTTGGGGGGATCAGACTGCACGGGGGGGAGTAGTTTGAGGGGGGATCAGACTGCACGGGGCGGGGAGGAGTTTGGGGGGATCAGACTGCACGGGGCGGGGAGGAGTTTGGGGGGGAAGGGTTGCCGCGGAGTCTCCTCTCCCGAGTGGGGGTGGGGCATCAGCTGCGAACGCTGCCGTCTCTGAGGCAGGAGCCCCGCCCAGCAATGGGGAGGGGCCGGATGAGGGGGAGTAGGGAAAGTAGCCGCAGTGGCTTGTGGGAAACTGAGTGCCCCTGTCCGCAGCTCCCATCGGCCATTGCAGGGCCAGGGCAGGCCCGGCGCTGTTCGGTTGGGCGGGTGCAGCGGAAGTGACATCACAACGGGGCATTGACCAGGGAGCGACGCGGTTGGTCCCGCGCTCGTGTCACTCCAAGTGTTAGCGACGCATCCTGGGACTTGTAGTTCTCATAGTGCGGCCTCCCGGGGCACGTCGCAGCGCGCCCCGCCCCTATCATAGCCCCGCCCCCCGGCATAGCCCCGCCCAGCGTGTTCTTAGTTCGGAATGGGGCATTTCTACCCTAAGAACAATCTTTTTTATTTGGAAATAACGGCCCTTAGCAGAGCAACAGTGCCGCTCGGTAGTCACCGGCGGTAATGCACGTGTAATTCCGTAGCGCCCCCACAGTGCCGCTCGGTGGTCATTGCGGGTAATGCACGTGTAATTCCGAAGCGCCTCCACAGTGCCGCTCGGTGGTCATTGCGGGTAATGCACGTGTAATTCCGTAGCGCCCCCACAGTGCCGCTCGGTGGTCATTGCGGGTAATGCACGTGTAATTCCATCGCCCCCAGCTGCTGTCCCTGCTCCGCACGCCACGTGGCCCCAGTCTTGCCCTTTGACAGCAGGCAAAGTAAGAAGCTCGTTATTTCCAGGCTCCGCGCAGCCCTCTCCCCTCCTGCCCGCGGCCCCCTCATCCCACACACCAGGCTCCGCGCAGCCCTCTCCCCTCCTGCCCCCGGCCCCCTCATCCCGCACACGAGGCTCCGCGCAGCCCTCTCCCCTCCTGCCCCCGGCCCCCTCATCCCACACACCAGGCTCCGCGCCAGGATCCCACACACAAACTTCTCCTCCTTAGACTTTTAGTTGTGGGGAACAAATTCTGGGGAGTCACTTCCACTTGGGGAATCATGTTTCATACTTGACTATGTTATCCCTACACTAAGGCTGGCCGAGAGACTGTCCCGGACTGATCGTAACAGACTGTTCTGTCCGCGAATGGGCTGAGAGTAAAGGGCGTGTTCGGAATCTGTGGCGCCCAATCTGAGGCTGTCCGAGGTGACTCTTAAGGGACTGCTCCGTGCGCCAATGGGCGGTGACTAAAGGCGTGTTCTGGGGCTGCTGGCGGCCAATAGGTTGTCCGGGGTGGATTATAACAGACTCTTCTGTCCGCGAATGGGCTGTGACTAAGGGGCGTGTTCTGAATCAGAGGCACCCAATAGGCTGACCCGGCTGCATCTTAACGGACAGCTCTGTCTGCGAATGCGGTGTGACTAGGGGGAATGACCTGCCACTGCTCTCGACCAATAGGCTGTCCGGGGTGGATCTTAATGGGCTGCTCTGTCCTCGAATTGTCTGTGACTTAGGGGTGGTTCCTGGCTGTGTGCCAGCCAATGGGCTTTCGGAAGACAGCCTTGGCGGAGGATAGTGTCGCCCAATGGGCTGTCAGCAAAGGGGATCCTGCCTCTGGTTCGGCCAATGGGCTGTCGCAGGGGGGCGTTGTCTGACTGGGCGGCCGGCGCCGCCATGACAGGAAGGTCCGAGGAGCGCGCGGGGGCGCGAGCGAATCCTGGGTCCGAGTGCGAAGCTGCCCCGCCCCCAGCCCGCCCCTTGTTGGTGTCTGGCCCGGGGGAGGAGGGGGCGCGAGGGAAGGTGGGGGAGCGGGCTGGGGGTGGGGTGTCTGGCCTGGGGGAGAAGGGGGCGCGAGGGAAGGTGGGGGAGCGGGCTGGGGGTGGGGTGTCTGGACAGGGGTGAGGTGTAGGAGCAGGCTGGGTGTGAGGGGCCGGGGGGGGGTGCTCGGCACTGGGGGGGCAGGAGGGGGTGAGGGGCCGGGGGGGTGCTCGGCACTGGGGGGGCAGGAGGGGGTGAGGGGCCGGGGGGGTGCTCGGCACTGGGGGGGCAGGCGGGGGTGAGGGGCCGGGGGGTGCTCGGCACTGGGGGGGCAGGAGGGGGTGAGGGGCCGGGGGGGTGCTCGGCACTGGGGGGGCAGGAGGGAGGGGGAGGGGCCGGGGGGGGCCTTGGCACTGGGGGGGGCAGGAGGGGACAGGGCGCGGGAGAGCGCAGGCGCGGGCGGCGCTGGCTGGGCGGGAAACTCCCGGGACGCTCGCGCCCACGAGGCGGGCGGGAAAACGCTGCGGGGGGCGCTGAGGGGCGGAGCCTGGGGGGCGGGGCGGGAGCTGGCAGTGACGTGGAGCCCCCCCCCCCCCCCGGCGCTGCTGCCTCCCCGGGGAGCAGCGCCCCTGTGACCCCCCCCCAGGTGGTGCCGGGCGCGGGAGCTGACCCGGGCTCCAGTCACGTGGGTGTCTCGGGGAGGGGGGGCTGCGGGCCACCGGGGCCCGGGAGTGTCACGTGCCCCTTCCCCCCGCCGGGGAGCCGCGCGCCCTCGAGGGGTGGTTCCCGCGGGCGGGGCACGCACAGAACGTGTCCCGCACGCGGGGGGGCGGGGCGGCCTGAGCCCTGCTCCCCGCGCTGCTCGCTGTCTGGGGGCGGGGCCGGGTGCCCGCTGAATCCCCCCTGTGCCCGGGGGGGGGGGCAGTTCGGCGGGGAGCGCTGTGGGGGGGGATGCTCTGGCCCTGGCTGCCCGCAGTGCTGCCCAGTGCCCGGCTGTGCCTCCTGCAGAGGCCGAGAGCGTCCTGGGTGGGGGCGTGTGGGGAGAGGGGGGGAGTGGCTGAGAATTGGGGGGCAAACAGGTGACAGACAAACCAACCGACAGAAAAGCCTCCCTGCCTGGCCCCCAGCTGAGCGGAGAAACGTCCCCCTGGCGCCAGAGCACTGCAGGGCCCAGCCTAGTCGCTTTGTGCGCTCCAGCCCCACGGCGTGGGGAGGGGGCGACGGTGGAGGAGCCCCAAGCACCCAGGCCTTAGGTTCCCCACCCGCCTTCTAAGCACTGAGCATTTTAGGCCTGGCTGGACTAGAGAAGGGGGCACCAGGGGAGTTGCCGCTGAAGGCGCGCGGCCGCGCACAAACACCCCTCTGCCGCCCACCTCCCTTGCGGAGCCTTGCAGCGGCACTCGCCTTCCTGCTGGCCGGGGAATGGCGCGGTTGTTTTCCTGATCTGGTGGAGGGCGGCTGCCCCGTTGTGTCCCTGCTGGGGCAGCCTCGCCCCACCTCCAGCTGCGATTGGGGCTTCTGTTTGTTTCTGTTCATACAGTTTGCTGCAGTTTTCCATCCCCGAGGACCTGCGTGAAGCTGGTCCGACCAGAGATACGGGGATCGATTTTTAAGAGTAAGAGGTTTTGTTTTTAAAGCAGGGGTGAGGAACCTAATACCCCAGCTCACGTGAGTGTGGCCCTCGAGACTCAAGGTTCCCACACTAACGCTCTAGCTCCCCTCCAGATTGGTGATAGAAATGTAGCCGTGTTAGCCTGGGGTAGTTGAAGCAAAATGCAGGACAATGTAGCACTTTAAAGACTAACAAGATGGTTTATTAGATGATGAGCTTTCGTGGGCCAGACCCACTTCCTCAGATCAAATAGTGGAAGAAAGTAGTCACAACCGTATATACCAAAGGATACAATTAAAAAAAAGAACAAATATGAAAAGGACAAATCACATTGCAGAACAGGAGGGGGATGCGGTGGGGGGGAGGGGGAAGGAAGGTAAGTGTCTGTGAATTGATGATATTAGAGGTAGGGAGAGTGGGATGTTTGTGAGTTAATGGTATTAGAGGTGATAATTGGGGAAACTATCTTGGTAATGGGTGAGATAACAAACATTTGAACTAAGTCCTTGTTGGAAAGTGTCGAATTTTAACATGAATGACAGTTCAGAGGATTCCCTTTCAAGTGCAGATGTAAAAGGTCTTTGTAGCAGAATGCAGGTGGTCAAGTCATTGAGAGAGCGTCCTTTCTGGTTAAAATGGCAAGAAACTGTTTTCTCTTTGTGATCTTGTCTGATATCTGTTTTGTGGGCATTAATCCTTTGGCGAAGTGTCTGAGATGTTTGTCCAATGTACATAGCAGACGGACACTTTCGGCACACGATAGCATAGATTATATTTCTGGATGCGCAGGAATATGTGTTCTTGATCTTATAACTCACTTGGTTGGGTCCAATAATGGTATCAGCAGAATGAATATGTGGACAAAGCTGGCAACGGGGTTTGTTGCAAGGGAAGGTACCAGGGTTGGTATTAGTGTGGTATGTCCTGTGGTGGTTGGTAAGAATGATCTTGAGGTTAGGTGGTTGTCTATAGGAGACTATGGGTCTGTCTCCCAGAGCCTCTTTGAGTATGGTATCCTGTTCCAATATAGGCTGTAGTTTATTGATAATGTGTTGGACAGGTTTAAGTTGGGGGTTGTAGGTGATGACAAGTGGTGTTCTATTGTTGGTTTTCTTGGGTCTGTCTTGAAGTAGATGGTTTCTAGGTATTCGTCTGGCTCTTTCAATTTGCTTTTTTATTTCTCTGGGTGGCCAGATTGGAGCAGACAAATTCTGCTAGCCTGCCCCGCCCCGCCCCCCGCCCCCCCCTCCTCACAAGGGAAGCCTTGTGTGCGAGGGGAATGTGGGAAGCCTCTTCCTCCTTCTCAGTTGGGGCATGTGTTAATGCGGATGGTGGGGTTTGGGATTTTTTTTTCTTCACACTTGTGTGTAGGGTTGCCAGGTGTCTAGCACTGAGCCAGACAGCCCGGTAGTTGCACTTTTTGTCCGGTAAATAAATTTAGAAAATACCGGACATACAAAATGTCCAGTATTTTCTGCTTTTCCTCTGTGCCCAGCAGAAATAAGCCGGGGCGGGGAGATTGGCTGACTAATTAAAGGGGTCACAACTGGATTTTGCTCAACAAAAATGTTCCTGGTGGGGTTTTTTTGTTTGGTTGGCTTCTTTCCCTCAACAAAAATTTTCCTGGCGCCTTTTTTTTTTTTTTTTTTTTGCTGAAACCATCTGGCAACCCTACTAGTGTGTGCCTTCCGCCCCCCCCAATAAGGTTCCCCACCCCGTCTGAAAGCGAGAGTTGGGAGAACAGGTTACCTTGCGTTCCTGTGTCCTTATAAGGAAGTTGAAGGCTACTATAAAATCCCCCCTCATGGTCTCCTCTTCAGACTAAAGAAACCTAAATCCCTCAGCCTCTTCATAGAGCAATTGCTCCAGCCCCCTAATCGTTTTGGTTGTCCTCTGCTGGACCCTCTCCAATGTGTCCACATCCCTTCTGTAGTGGGGGGCCCAGAACTGGACACAGTACTCCAGATGTGGCCCCACCAAAGCCGAATAAAGGGGAATAATGACATCTCTGGATCTACTGGCAATGCTCCTCTTAATGCAACCTAATATGCCATTAGCCTTCTTGGCTACAAGGGCACACTGTTGACTCATCTCCAGCTTCTCATCCACTGTAACCCCCAGGTCCTGTCTGCAGAACTACTACTTAACTGGTTGGTCCCCAGCTTGTAACTATGCTTGGGATTCTTCCATCCCAAGTGCAGGACTGTACACTTGTCCTTGTTGAACCTCATCAGATTTCTTGTGGCCCAATCCTCCAATTTGTCTAAGTCATTCTGGACCCTATCTCCGCCCTTAGGCATCTTTTAGCCTTTTTGTTCTATTATTGTTTTTCTATTTGGTACTAGAAAATCAAACTTTCCTCCTGCTTGGGCCTCAAGTTTCACTCCAGCAGCCCTTCCACAAGTAGAATCGTCTGCAAAATAAAATGTCAGGGCTACCGTCATTAAGGTGCTTGTCCCTGTAAGGACATGTGACTGAACTGGTTGTTCAGAAGGTTTCTGGTGAATTGGTTTATGCACAGGTATGCCTCCCGTTCTTCTTTAACCACCGCAGTCTCTTGTTTTTGTCCGGAAGCAAATTCTCTGCCAAGCCACCTTTTTTCCCTTTCATGTAATTGTCTGCTCTTTCGTTCGGTGTGGTAGACTTGTTCTAGTGTGGCATTAGACAACCGAGCCACAGAAAAGTCTGCCTTGGTACCACTGAGTACCGGCCCAGACCAAAGTAGCTTTCAGACACCTTAAGAGAGTCTTGATTTGCAATTCTCCCCTTTCTTCTCCTTGGATTTTCAACTAGGAAAGTGTGCTAATCATCTGCTTTTGCGGAAAAACTTGCCAGCTGTCTACACTGGCCGCTTGAATTTCCGCAAAAGCACTGACGATCTCATGTAAGATTGTCAGTGCTTCTGCGGGAATACTATGCTGCTCCCGTTCGGGCAAAAGTCTTTTTCCGAAAGACTTCTGCGCAAAAGGGCCAGTGTAGACAGCAGAGAGTTCTTTTCCGCAAAAAAGCCCCGATGGCGAAAATGGCGATTGGGGCTTTTTTGCAGAAAAGCGCGTCTAGATTGGCCACGGACGCTTTTCCGTAAAAAGTTTACATACCCAGTATCTTGTGAAGAACTTGTCACCTCAGCACAGGGTCCCGGGGCGGGCTTTACCATAAGGGACCCGGAGAGATCATCTAGGCCAGCTGGAGGGGGCAGGGCAGGGGAGGGGAGGGGAGGGGAGAGGAGAGGAGAGGAGGTTGGCCACTGAAAATGTTGCAGTATTAATTTTCCTTTTATTTGACTTCATATCAAACAAATATTTACAGTTTAAATGACCTTGTTAATTCTCCCTTGTGTTAGTACTCTTTCTTCCAGAACGTTTTAAAAACACAGACGAGACATGTCTTCGCCTGGGTGGCAGGCATCCGAAGAAGGGCACGTGACCTCGATCTTGGAGCACGAGACAAAACTCACTCCGCTCCTGGAGGGGATATGTTAGAGGCAACACTGGGCTCCAGTGAGCAGCAGCCAGGTGACGCACGTGTCTGTCCTTTCCACACATCTAGGGTGGCCTAGCTCCTAACCGTTCTCTGTCTCTTTTTCGGTCCCTGTAGACTTGGAGGAGATGAGAGGCTGGCCATGTGGTGGCAGAGACCGAAAGGAGCCACCCTCCCGAGACCCTGCCGGCAGATGGAAACCAGACAGCGATCTATGGAAGAAGAGCAAATAGCAATTGGCTCAAGGTAAGTATCGAGGGAGGGCCGCACAGACGTTTGCGAGCGTGGTACGGGTCCCTGAGAAAAGGCCCTCTGGCTCGTGGTGGAAGAACTTGAAAATACGAAGTACAAAAGTCACAGTGTTGTACTTAAAAGAAGTACTCGGGATCTTTTTCAGAGGGATAAGGCAACACGCCACATTTATTGATCACACACACACACACACACATTAATTTATATATATATATATATATATATATATATATATTTACCACATGCATATGATAAGTATTGATTATTCTGTGTCACTCACTCTCACACACACACACACACACACACACGTGCACAAGCACACTCCGTCTTGCTGTTGTTACCAACTTGTTGCTCCCCTTAACTTCACTGGCCAGGTGAGTTAGATGGGGGAGGGGTGGAGCCGGGCTTCTGCTGATCCGGATCGATGCTCCGATGGTGACAAGATGAGACCCGGAGTCCTCTGCAAGACAACTCACTTTTATAGCAGCTTCCCTCTTATGCAAATATATCCCAGATTCAAAATCTGGGTCTGTGTCCTTTGGTCCCTTTGTGGGTGCTGTCTGTTAAGAGAGGGTGTTTTCCAAAGAAGGTGCTTGCTTCTAATCCCCAAGGCCTTCAATATGTCTGCTCTTCTTTCTTGAGCCCTCTTGACACCTTGGGTCTGGCTTCTACCCCCTTTTCAACTGGTGTAGCTCTCTGGAGGTGCTTGGCTCCCAAGTGTTACTCATTCACACCTCGTTCATTCAACTGGGCAATTGATTACAGAGTGGGGGGAGAGAGTGGGGGAAAGATCTTATTCTACTCCTAGCAAATGACATTTTTACCTCTTTAACTATATACTCTGTATTAGAACCCTATGTAGAAAACTAAGTTACAAGGTTATATGGATTCAAGTTCTAATACAAAGTGACAAGGTCATATGGATTAATACAAAGTTACAAGGTTATATGGAGAGGCACAGTGTCAAGTCATATGAAGTACATAGGTTTATCTACAACAGAAACTGAACACCGATTTTTGTATTTTTAAAAATGTCATTAATCCCCCCCCCCCCCCCGCCACCCTCCCCGAATCTCCTGGCTGGCGATACTTAACGTGTCTAGGATCATACGGAAAACTAAGTGAGTAGGCTGCCAATTGACCTAGCGTCACGCATGCCGAGAGTTGGCAAAACTGGGATTGAAATAAAGACTTGGTCTCCCAGCAGCACCGAGGAGCCCCAGCCATGGATTAGGGCCTCGTGGGAATAGTTGTCTCCTAATTGATCTAATCTTTGGCTTTTGAGTTTGATATTATTGGTGAGTCCTTCTAGGCGACTGTTACTCGGCGTGCATGCGTGCGCACGTAAGTATGAGTGCAAGTGTGTGCGTCCGCAAGTGTCCATTTGCGTGTGTGTGCACGTGCCTGCGTGCGGGCAGATTGAGCAGATGCGTGTGTGGGCATCTGAGCGAGGGCACGAGTGGGCGCCCAGGCGTGTTAATCTGTTAATTCGCGTTTGTGAGTGTGTACACGCATCCCTGCGTGTGAGCATTTGGCAGGGTGAGTGGCTGTTGCACGGGCGTGTGCGTCTGACGTGTGCCAGTCAGACGGTGCCCTGGCAGCAGTAGCTCCTGGAAAGCGACACCCCTCCCCTCCCATCTGGAGCATGCAACTGGGATGAGAGGGGCAGGGAAGAGTAGCACTGCTGCAGCGCGTTTCAGCACGAGGCCCTAACTGCCGCGCGGTAGCTGCTCCTTTTGTATCCGACGTGGGGCAACAAGGAGCGGCCTCGCATCATGCCGGCGCCACGTGCGTTCAGTCCCACGGACCGGAAGTGACGTTTGCTCGGTCCACAGCCTGACAGCAACCGACTGGGAACCGTGACCGGAAGGTGCCCAGGTACGAGCGCTCAGCTGGTGCCAGGTCAGCGGGTGGTAGGCAGGAGACACGGGGCCAGGCGGGACGGGTTCAGACACGGGGTGCCTGGCTGGGACAGCGACTGGGGTTGGAGGTTTCCTGCGGCGGTGCAGCCAGCGTAGGCCACCAGCTCCCGTGGTACGTGGGGCAGAGGAAGGACAGCAGAGCGGAGGCTGGAACCGCTCCGACAAGGCACCACTCTGCTTATGGTTGCCAGGTGTCCGGTTTTGAACTGGACGGTCCAGGCTTTCAGCTTTTTCTTCGGGGAAACAAATTGAGAAAATATAAATGTCCGCGAAAGCGGCAAGGAGTTCTGTGCCACAGGACTCCTCGCTGCTTTTGCAGATTCAGACTAACGCGGCTACTCCTCTGATAAATGTCTGGTATTTTCTAAATCAGATGGAATGCAGATTGTGATGTCATGTCAGGCGTGTCTGGTATTTTGGTGAAACCATCTGGCAACCCTAGCTCTGCTCCTTGCTTGGCCGGGGTGGCGCCCTGCCTCTGTGGCAGGCCCTGACGTCACAGGGAGCGTGTTCCCCAGGAAATCCGGGCAGTGCAGCGGCTTCCGGTCCGCGCCACCCGGCCCCAAGGGAGAGGCGGCGGGAGGCGGCAGCGAGGTCAGAGCGTGACGCTGCCCCGCCCGGATCTCAGCCCTTGGGCGCCCCAGTGTGCACCCCGCCCGGCCGGGCCGCTCCCCTGTAGCTCCGCCCCCAGCGCTGCGCCCGCTGCCTCGTGGCCCGGCTCGGTGCGAAGCTGCCACTGCCGGCTACGAACAGCAGCGCACTGCTAGTGACGTCATTGCCCTGGCGCGGTGCATGCAAATGATGGAACGCGGGGCACGTTCTATCGGCTCCCCGGCGAGTGACACGTGGGTTTGTGGGGCACACAGACGGGTCCCAGGCTCCGTCATTAATGGCAGGGGCGTGGCCTGGTCTGGGGGCGGGGCCACTGACCGGCAGGAACTCAGCTGGGACACAGAAGTGAGCGGCAGAAAACTCCTCGGGGTCTCCGGAAAATCCTCGCGCGGCCCCTCTGGGCTTGTGAACGGGACGCAGCAGAGGCAGCCGCCCCCCCCTCCCCCCCCCACCCGCCTCACGCTCCCCGCTGCACTTTCGAAGGCAACAGCAGCATCAGCCTGTCCCGCTGCCAGTCCCCACACAAGCCGGCTGGGAAATTTGGTGTTGGGGGGAGCAGACTGCATGGGGGGGAGAGGAGTTTGGTGGTGGTGGGGGATCAGACTGCATGGGGCGGGGAGGAGTTTGGGGGGTAGGGGATCAGACTGCACGGGGGGGAGGAGTTTGGGGGGGATCAGACTGCACGGGGGGAGTTTTGTGGGGAGTAGGAGATCAGACTGCATGGGGCGAGGAGTTTGGGGGGGATCAGACTGCACGGGGGGAGGAGTTTTGTGGGGGGTAGGAGATCAGACTGCACGGGGCGAGGAGTTTGGGGGGGATCAGACTGCACGGGGGGAGGAGTTTGGGGGGGGAGCAGACTGCACGGGGGGAGGAGTTTGGGGGGGGAGCAGACTGCACGGGGCGGAGAGGAGTTTGGGGGGGAGCAGACTGCACGGGGCGGAGAGGAGTTTGGTGGGGGGGATCAGACTGCACGGGGCGGGGAGGAGTTTGGTGGGGATCAGACTGCACGGGGTGGGGAGGAGTTGGGGGGAGCAGACTGCACGGGGTGGGGAGCAGTTTGGGGGGGATCAGACTGCACGGGGTGGGGAGCAGTTTGGGGGGATCAGACTGCACGGGGGGGAGGAGTTTGGAGGGGGATCAGACTGCACGGGGCAGAGAGGAGTTTGGTGGTGAGGGGGAGCAGACTGCACGGGGCGGGGAGGAGTTGGGGGGAGCAGACTGCACGGGGCGGAGAGCACTTTGGTGGGGGGGAGCGGACTGCACGGGGGGGAGGAGCTTGGGGGGGATCGGACTGCACGGGGCGGGGAGGACTTTGGGAGGGGATCGGACTGCACGGGGCGGAGAGGAGGTTGGGGGGGATCGGACTGCACGCGGCGGAGAGAAATTTTGGGGGTGATCAGTCTGCAGGGGGCGGGGAGGAGTTTGGGGAGGGGAGCAGACTGCACGGGGCGGAGAGGAATTTGGGGGCGGTTCAGACTGCACGGGGCGGAGAGGAATTTGGGGGGGTTCACACTGCATTGGGCGGGGAGGAGTTTGGGGGGTTCAGACTGCACGGGGCGGGGAGGAGTTTGGGGGGTTCAGACTGCACGGGGCGGGGAGGAGTTTGGTGGGGGGGAGCAGACTGCACGGGGCGGGGAGGAGTTTGGGGGGTTCAGACTGCACGGGGCGGGGAGGAGTTTGGGGGGGAGGGGTTGCCGCGGAGTCTCCTCTCCCGAGTGGGGGCGGGGCATCAGCTAAGGACGCTGCCGTCTCTGAGGCAGGAGCCCCGCCCAACAATGGGGAGGGGCGGGATGAGGGGGAGTAGGGAAAGTAGCCGCAGTGGCTTGTGGGAAACTGAGTGCCCCTGTCCGCAGCTCCCATCGGCCATTGCAGGGCCAGGGCAGGCCCGGCGCTGTTCGGTTGGGCGGGTGCAGCGGAAGTGACATCACAACGGGGCATTGACCAGGGAGCGACGCGGTTGGTCCCGCGCTCGTGTCACTCCAAGTGTTAGCGACGCATCCTGGGACTTGTAGTTCTCAGAGTGCGGCCTCCCGGGGCACGTCGCAGCGCGCCCCGCCCCTATCATAGCCCCGCCCCCCGGCATAGCCCCGTCCAGCGTGTTCGTAGTTCGGAATGGGGCATTTCTACCCTAAGAACAATCTTTTTTATTTGGAAATAACGGCCCTTAGCAGAGCAACAGTGCCGCTCGGTGGTCATTGCCGGTAATGCACGTGTAATTCCGAAGCGCCTCCACAGTGCCGCTCGGTGGTCATTGCGGGTAATGCACGTGTAATTCCGTAGCGCCTCCACAGTGCCGCTCGGTGGTCATTGCGGGTAATGCACGTGTAATTCCGTAGCGCCTCCACAGTGCCGCTCGGTGGTCATTGCCGGTAATGCACGTGTAATTCCGAAGCGCCTCCACAGTGCCGCTCGGTGGTCATTGCGGGTAATGCACGTGTAATTCCGTAGCGCCTCCACAGTGCCGCTCGGTGGTCATTGCCGGTAATGCACGTGTAATTCCGTAGCGCCTCCACAGTGCCGCTCGGTGGTCATTGCGGGTAATGCACGTGTAATTCCATCGCCCCCAGCTGCTGTCCCTGCTCCGCACGCCACGTGGCCCCAGTCTTGCCCTTTGACAGCAGGCAAAGTAAGAAGCTCGTTATTTCCAGGCTCCGCGGAGCCCTCTCCCCTCCTGCCCATGGCCCCCTCATCCCGCACTCCAGGCTCCGCACAGCCCTCTCCCCTCCTGCCCCCGGCCCCCTCATCCCGCACTGCAGGCTCCGCGCAGCTCTCTCCCCTCCTGCCCATGGCCCCCTCATCCCGCACTGCAGGCTCCGCACAGCCCTCTCCCCTCCTGCCCCCGGCCCCCTCATCCCGCACTGCAGGCTCTGCGGGGGAGGAGTTTGGGGGGGATCAGACTGCACGGGGGGGAGAGGAGTTTGGGGGGGATCAGACTGCACGTGGGGAGGATCAGACTGCACGGGGCGGGGAGGAGTTTGGGGGGGGATCAGACTGCACGGGGGGGAGGATCAGACTCCACGGGGCGGAGAGGAGTTTGGGGGGCATCGGACTGCACGGGGCGGGGAGGAGTTTGGGGGGATCAGACTGCACGGGGGGGAGAGGAGTTTGGGGGGATCAGACTGCACGGAGCGGGGAGGAGTTTGGGGGGATCAGACTGCACGGGGGGGAGGATCAGACTGCACGGAGCGGGGAGGAGTTTGGGGGGAGGATCAGACTGCACGGGGCAGGGAGGAGCTTTGGGGGGGATCAGACTGCACGGGGCGGACAGGAGTTTGGGGGGGGATCAGACTGCACGGGGCGGAGGGGAGTGTGGGGGGGATCAGACTCCACGGGGGGGAGAGGAGTTTGGGGGGGATCAGACTGCACGGAGCGGGGAGGAGTTTGGGGGGGGATCAGACTGCACGGGGGGGAGGATCAGACTGCACGGGGCGGGGAGGAGTTTGGGGAGGGGTTCCGACTGCACGGGGCGGAGCGCAGTTTGGGGGGGATCAGACTGCACGGGGCGGGGAGGAGTTTTGGGGGAGATCAGACTGCACGGGGCGGGGAGGAGTTTGGGGGGATCGGACTGCACAGGGCGGGGAAGAGTTTGGGGGGGATCGGACTGCACGGGGCGGGGAGGAGTTTGGGGGGGATCAGACTGCACGGGGGGGAGGATCAGACTGCACGGGGGGGGAGGAGTTTGGGGGGGATCGGACTGCACGGGGCGGGGAGGGGTTTGGGGGCCCCAGTCTTGCCCTTTGACAGCAGGCAAAGTAAGAAGCTCGTTATTTCCAGGCTCCGCGCAGCCCTCTCCCCTCCTGCCCATGGCCCCCTCATCCCGCACACCAGGCTCCGCGCAGCCCTCTCCCCTCCTGCCCCCGGCCCCCTCATCCCACACACCAGGCTCCGCGCAGCCCTCTCCCCTCCTGCCCCCGGCCCCCTCATCCCACACACCAGGCTCCGCGCCAGGATCCCACACACAAACTTCTCCTCCTTAGACTTTTAGTTGTGGGGAACAAATTCTGGGGAGTCACTTCCACTTGGGGAATCATGTTTCATACTTGACTATGTTATCCCTACACTAAGGCTGGCCGAGAGACTGTCCCGGACTGATCGTAACAGACTGTTCTGTCCGCGAATGGGCTGAGAGTAAAGGGCGTGTTCGGAATCTGTGGCGCCCAATCTGAGGCTGTCCGAGGTGACTCTTAAGGGACTGCTCCGTGCGCCAATGGGCGGTGACTAAAGGCGTGTTCTGGGGCTGCTGGCGGCCAATAGGTTGTCCGGGGTGGATTATAACAGACTCTTCTGTCCGCGAATGGGCTGTGACTAAGGGGCGTGTTCTGAATCAGAGGCACCCAATAGGCTGACCCGGCTGCATCTTAACGGACAGCTCTGTCTGCGAATGCGGTGTGACTAGGGGGAATGACCTGCCACTGCTCTCGACCAATAGGCTGTCCGGGGTGGATCTTAATGGGCTGCTCTGTCCTCGAATTGTCTGTGACTTAGGGGTGGTTCCTGGCTGTGTGCCAGCCAATGGGCTTTCGGAAGACAGCCTTGGCGGAGGATAGTGTCGCCCAATGGGCTGTCAGCAAAGGGGATCCTGCCTCTGGTTCGGCCAATGGGCTGTCGCAGGGGGGCGTTGTCTGACTGGGCGGCCGGCGCCGCCATGACAGGAAGGTCCGAGGAGCGCGCGGGGGCGCGAGCGAATCCTGGGTCCGAGTGCGAAGCTGCCCCGCCCCCAGCCCGCCCCTTGTTGGTGTCTGGCCCGGGGGAGGAGGGGGCGCGAGGGAAGGTGGGGGAGCGGGCTGGGGGTGGGGTGTCTGGCCTGGGGGAGAAGGGGGCGCGAGGGAAGGTGGGGGAGCGGGCTGGGGGTGGGGTGTCTGGACAGGGGTGAGGTGTAGGAGCAGGCTGGGTGTGAGGGGCCGGGGGGGGTGCTCGGCACTGGGGGGGCAGGAGGGGGTGAGGGGCCGGGGGGGTGCTCGGCACTGGGGGGGCAGGAGGGGGTGAGGGGCCGGGGGGGTGCTCGGCACTGGGGGGGCAGGCGGGGGTGAGGGGCCGGGGGGTGCTCGGCACTGGGGGGGCAGGAGGGGGTGAGGGGCCGGGGGGGTGCTCGGCACTGGGGGGGCAGGAGGGAGGGGGAGGGGCCGGGGGGGGCCTTGGCACTGGGGGGGGCAGGAGGGGACAGGGCGCGGGAGAGCGCAGGCGCGGGCGGCGCTGGCTGGGCGGGAAACTCCCGGGACGCTCGCGCCCACGAGGCGGGCGGGAAAACGCTGCGGGGGGCGCTGAGGGGCGGAGCCTGGGGGGCGGGGCGGGAGCTGGCAGTGACGTGGAGCCCCCCCCCCCCCCCGGCGCTGCTGCCTCCCCGGGGAGCAGCGCCCCTGTGACCCCCCCCAGGTGGTGCCGGGCGCGGGAGCTGACCCGGGCTCCAGTCACGTGGGTGTCTCGGGGAGGGGGGGCTGCGGGCCACCGGGGCCCGGGAGTGTCACGTGCCCCTTCCCCCCGCCGGGGAGCCGCGCGCCCTCGAGGGGTGGTTCCCGCGGGCGGGGCACGCACAGAACGTGTCCCGCACGCGGGGGGGCGGGGCGGCCTGAGCCCTGCTCCCCGCGCTGCTCGCTGTCTGGGGGCGGGGCCGGGTGCCCGCTGAATCCCCCCTGTGCCCGGGGGGGGGGCAGTTCGGCGGGGGGCGCTGTGGGGGGGGATGCTCTGGCCCTGGCTGCCCGCAGTGCCGCCCAGTGCCCGGCTGTGCCTCCTGCAGAGGCCGAGAGCGTCCTGGGTGGGGGCGTGTGGGGAGAGGGGGGGAGTGGCTGAGAATTGGGGGGCAAACAGGTGACAGACAAACCAACCGACAGAAAAGCCTCCCTGCCTGGCCCCCAGCTGAGCGGAGAAACGTCCCCCTGGCGCCAGAGCACTGCAGGGCCCAGCCTAGTCGCTTTGTGCGCTCCAGCCCCACGGCGTGGGGAGGGGGCGACGGTGGAGGAGCCCCAAGCACCCAGGCCTTAGGTTCCCCACCCGCCTTCTAAGCACTGAGCATTTTAGGCCTGGCTGGACTAGAGAAGGGGGCACCAGGGGAGTTGCCGCTGAAGGCGCGCGGCCGCGCACAAACACCCCTCTGCCGCCCACCTCCCTTGCGGAGCCTTGCAGCGGCACTCGCCTTCCTGCTGGCCGGGGAATGGCGCGGTTGTTTTCCTGATCTGGTGGAGGGCGGCTGCCCCGTTGTGTCCCTGCTGGGGCAGCCTCGCCCCACCTCCAGCTGCGATTGGGGCTTCTGTTTGTTTCTGTTCATACAGTTTGCTGCAGTTTTCCATCCCCGAGGACCTGCGTGAAGCTGGTCCGACCAGAGATACGGGGATCGATTTTTAAGAGTAAGAGGTTTTGTTTTTAAAGCAGGGGTGAGGAACCTAATACCCCAGCTCACGTGAGTGTGGCCCTCGAGACTCAAGGTTCCCACACTAACGCTCTAGCTCCCCTCCAGATTGGTGATAGAAATGTAGCCGTGTTAGCCTGGGGTAGTTGAAGCAAAATGCAGGACAATGTAGCACTTTAAAGACTAACAAGATGGTTTATTAGATGATGAGCTTTCGTGGGCCAGACCCACTTCCTCAGATCAAATAGTGGAAGAAAGTAGTCACAACCGTATATACCAAAGGATACAATTAAAAAAAAGAACAAATATGAAAAGGACAAATCACATTGCAGAACAGGAGGGGGATGCGGTGGGGGGGAGGGGGAAGGAAGGTAAGTGTCTGTGAATTGATGATATTAGAGGTAGGGAGAGTGGGATGTTTGTGAGTTAATGGTATTAGAGGTGATAATTGGGGAAACTATCTTGGTAATGGGTGAGATAACAAACATTTGAACTAAGTCCTTGTTGGAAAGTGTCGAATTTTAACATGAATGACAGTTCAGAGGATTCCCTTTCAAGTGCAGATGTAAAAGGTCTTTGTAGCAGAATGCAGGTGGTCAAGTCATTGAGAGAGCGTCCTTTCTGGTTAAAATGGCAAGAAACTGTTTTCTCTTTGTGATCTTGTCTGATATCTGTTTTGTGGGCATTAATCCTTTGGCGAAGTGTCTGAGATGTTTGTCCAATGTACATAGCAGACGGACACTTTCGGCACACGATAGCATAGATTATATTTCTGGATGCGCAGGAATATGTGTTCTTGATCTTATAACTCACTTGGTTGGGTCCAATAATGGTATCAGCAGAATGAATATGTGGACAAAGCTGGCAACGGGGTTTGTTGCAAGGGAAGGTACCAGGGTTGGTATTAGTGTGGTATGTCCTGTGGTGGTTGGTAAGAATGATCTTGAGGTTAGGTGGTTGTCTATAGGAGACTATGGGTCTGTCTCCCAGAGCCTCTTTGAGTATGGTATCCTGTTCCAATATAGGCTGTAGTTTATTGATAATGTGTTGGACAGGTTTAAGTTGGGGGTTGTAGGTGATGACAAGTGGTGTTCTATTGTTGGTTTTCTTGGGTCTGTCTTGAAGTAGATGGTTTCTAGGTATTCGTCTGGCTCTTTCAATTTGCTTTTTTATTTCTCTGGGTGGCCAGATTGGAGCAGACAAATTCTGCTAGCCTGCCCCGCCCCGCCCCCCGCCCCCCCCTCCTCACAAGGGAAGCCTTGTGTGCGAGGGGAATGTGGGAAGCCTCTTCCTCCTTCTCAGTTGGGGCATGTGTTAATGCGGATGGTGGGGTTTGGGATTTTTTTTTCTTCACACTTGTGTGTAGGGTTGCCAGGTGTCTAGCACTGAGCCAGACAGCCCGGTAGTTGCACTTTTTGTCCGGTAAATAAATTTAGAAAATACCGGACATACAAAATGTCCAGTATTTTCTGCTTTTCCTCTGTGCCCAGCAGAAATAAGCCGGGGCGGGGAGATTGGCTGACTAATTAAAGGGGTCACAACTGGATTTTGCTCAACAAAAATGTTCCTGGTGGGGTTTTTTTGTTTGGTTGGCTTCTTTCCCTCAACAAAAATTTTCCTGGCGCCTTTTTTTTTTTTTTTTTTTTGCTGAAACCATCTGGCAACCCTACTAGTGTGTGCCTTCCGCCCCCCCCAATAAGGTTCCCCACCCCGTCTGAAAGCGAGAGTTGGGAGAACAGGTTACCTTGCGTTCCTGTGTCCTTATAAGGAAGTTGAAGGCTACTATAAAATCCCCCCTCATGGTCTCCTCTTCAGACTAAAGAAACCTAAATCCCTCAGCCTCTTCATAGAGCAATTGCTCCAGCCCCCTAATCGTTTTGGTTGTCCTCTGCTGGACCCTCTCCAATGTGTCCACATCCCTTCTGTAGTGGGGGGCCCAGAACTGGACACAGTACTCCAGATGTGGCCCCACCAAAGCCGAATAAAGGGGAATAATGACATCTCTGGATCTACTGGCAATGCTCCTCTTAATGCAACCTAATATGCCATTAGCCTTCTTGGCTACAAGGGCACACTGTTGACTCATCTCCAGCTTCTCATCCACTGTAACCCCCAGGTCCTGTCTGCAGAACTACTACTTAACTGGTTGGTCCCCAGCTTGTAACTATGCTTGGGATTCTTCCATCCCAAGTGCAGGACTGTACACTTGTCCTTGTTGAACCTCATCAGATTTCTTGTGGCCCAATCCTCCAATTTGTCTAAGTCATTCTGGACCCTATCTCCGCCCTTAGGCATCTTTTAGCCTTTTTGTTCTATTATTGTTTTTCTATTTGGTACTAGAAAATCAAACTTTCCTCCTGCTTGGGCCTCAAGTTTCACTCCAGCAGCCCTTCCACAAGTAGAATCGTCTGCAAAATAAAATGTCAGGGCTACCGTCATTAAGGTGCTTGTCCCTGTAAGGACATGTGACTGAACTGGTTGTTCAGAAGGTTTCTGGTGAATTGGTTTATGCACAGGTATGCCTCCCGTTCTTCTTTAACCACCGCAGTCTCTTGTTTTTGTCCGGAAGCAAATTCTCTGCCAAGCCACCTTTTTTCCCTTTCATGTAATTGTCTGCTCTTTCGTTCGGTGTGGTAGACTTGTTCTAGTGTGGCATTAGACAACCGAGCCACAGAAAAGTCTGCCTTGGTACCACTGAGTACCGGCCCAGACCAAAGTAGCTTTCAGACACCTTAAGAGAGTCTTGATTTGCAATTCTCCCCTTTCTTCTCCTTGGATTTTCAACTAGGAAAGTGTGCTAATCATCTGCTTTTGCGGAAAAACTTGCCAGCTGTCTACACTGGCCGCTTGAATTTCCGCAAAAGCACTGACGATCTCATGTAAGATTGTCAGTGCTTCTGCGGGAATACTATGCTGCTCCCGTTCGGGCAAAAGTCTTTTTCCGAAAGACTTCTGCGCAAAAGGGCCAGTGTAGACAGCAGAGAGTTCTTTTCCGCAAAAAAGCCCCGATGGCGAAAATGGCGATTGGGGCTTTTTTGCAGAAAAGCGCGTCTAGATTGGCCACGGACGCTTTTCCGTAAAAAGTTTACATACCCAGTATCTTGTGAAGAACTTGTCACCTCAGCACAGGGTCCCGGGGCGGGCTTTACCATAAGGGACCCGGAGAGATCATCTAGGCCAGCTGGAGGGGGCAGGGCAGGGGAGGGGAGAGGAGGGGAGAGGAGAGGAGAGGAGAGGAGAGGAGGTTGGCCACTGAAAATGTTGCAGTATTAATTTTCCTTTTATTTGACTTCATATCAAACAAATATTTACAGTTTAAATGACCTTGTTAATTCTCCCTTGTGTTAGTACTCTTTCTTCCAGAACGTTTTAAAAACACAGACGAGACATGTCTTCGCCTGGGTGGCAGGCATCCGAAGAAGGGCACGTGACCTCGATCTTGGAGCACGAGACAAAACTCACTCCGCTCCTGGAGGGGAAATGTTAGAGGCAACACTGGGCTCCAGTGAGCAGCAGCCAGGTGACGCACGTGTCTGTCCTTTCCACACATCTAGGGTGGCCTAGCTCCTAACCGTTCTCTGTCTCTTTTTCGGTCCCTGTAGACTTGGAGGAGATGAGAGGCTGGCCATGTGGTGGCAGAGACCGAAAGGAGCCACCCTCCCGAGACCCTGCCGGCAGATGGAAACCAGACAGCGATCTATGGAAGAAGAGCAAATAGCAATTGGCTCAAGGTAAGTATCGAGGGAGGGCCGCACAGACGTTTGCGAGCGTGGTACGGGTCCCTGAGAAAAGGCCCTCTGGCTCGTGGTGGAAGAACTTGAAAATACGAAGTACAAAAGTCACAGTGTTGTACTTAAAAGAAGTACTCGGGATCTTTTTCAGAGGGATAAGGCAACACGCCACATTTATTGATCACACACACACACATTAATTTATATATATATATATATATATATATATATATATATATATATATATTTACCACATGCATATGATAAGTATTGATTATTCTGTGTCACTCACTCTCACACACACACACACACACACACACGTGCACAAGCACACTCCGTCTTGCTGTTGTTACCAACTTGTTGCTCCCCTTAACTTCACTGGCCAGGTGAGTTAGATGGGGGAGGGGTGGAGCCGGGCTTCTGCTGATCCGGATCGATGCTCCGATGGTGACAAGATGAGACCCGGAGTCCTCTGCAAGACAACTCACTTTTATAGCAGCTTCCCTCTTATGCAAATATATCCCAGATTCAAAATCTGGGTCTGTGTCCTTTGGTCCCTTTGTGGGTGCTGTCTGTTAAGAGAGGGTGTTTTCCAAAGAAGGTGCTTGCTTCTAATCCCCAAGGCCTTCAATATGTCTGCTCTTCTTTCTTGAGCCCTCTTGACACCTTGGGTCTGGCTTCTACCCCCTTTTCAACTGGTGTAGCTCTCTGGAGGTGCTTGGCTCCCAAGTGTTACTCATTCACACCTCGTTCATTCAACTGGGCAATTGATTACAGAGTGGGGGGAGAGAGTGGGGGAAAGATCTTATTCTACTCCTAGCAAATGACATTTTTACCTCTTTAACTATATACTCTGTATTAGAACCCTATGTAGAAAACTAAGTTACAAGGTTATATGGATTCAAGTTCTAATACAAAGTGACAAGGTCATATGGATTAATACAAAGTTACAAGGTTATATGGAGAGGCACAGTGTCAAGTCATATGAAGTACATAGGTTTATCTACAACAGAAACTGAACACCGATTTTTGTATTTTTAAAAATGTCATTAATTCCCCCCCCCCACCCGCCACCCTCCCCGAATCTCCTGGCTGGCGATACTTAACGTGTCTAGGATCATACGGAAAACTAAGTGAGTAGGCTGCCAATTGACCTAGCGTCACGCATGCCGAGAGTTGGCAAAACTGGGATTGAAATAAAGACTTGGTCTCCCAGCAGCACCGAGGAGCCCCAGCCATGGATTAGGGCCTCGTGGGAATAGTTGTCTCCTAATTGATCTAATCTTTGGCTTTTGAGTTTGATATTATTGGTGAGTCCTTCTAGGCGACTGTTACTCGGCGTGCATGCGTGCGCACGTAAGTATGAGTGCAAGTGTGTGCGTCCGCAAGTGTCCATTTGCGTGTGTGTGCACGTGCCTGCGTGCGGGCAGATTGAGCAGATGCGTGTGTGGGCATCTGAGCGAGGGCACGAGTGGGCGCCCAGGCGTGTTAATCTGTTAATTCGCGTTTGTGAGTGTGTACACGCATCCCTGCGTGTGAGCATTTGGCAGGGTGAGTGGCTGTTGCACGGGCGTGTGCGTCTGACGTGTGCCAGTCAGACGGTGCCCTGGCAGCAGTAGCTCCTGGAAAGCGACACCCCTCCCCTCCCATCTGGAGCATGCAACTGGGATGAGAGGGGCAGGGAAGAGTAGCACTGCTGCAGCGCGTTTCAGCACGAGGCCCTAACTGCCGCGCGGTAGCTGCTCCTTTTGTATCCGACGTGGGGCAACAAGGAGCGGCCTCGCATCATGCCGGCGCCACGTGCGTTCAGTCCCACGGACCGGAAGTGACGTTTGCTCGGTCCACAGCCTGACAGCAACCGACTGGGAACCGTGACCGGAAGGTGCCCAGGTACGAGCGCTCAGCTGGTGCCAGGTCAGCGGGTGGTAGGCAGGAGACACGGGGCCAGGCGGGACGGGTTCAGACACGGGGTGCCTGGCTGGGACAGCGACTGGGGTTGGAGGTTTCCTGCGGCGGTGCAGCCAGCGTAGGCCACCAGCTCCCGTGGTACGTGGGGCAGAGGAAGGACAGCAGAGCGGAGGCTGGAACCGCTCCGACAAGGCACCACTCTGCTTATGGTTGCCAGGTGTCCGGTTTTGAACTGGACGGTCCAGGCTTTCAGCTTTTTCTTCGGGGAAACAAATTGAGAAAATATAAATGTCCGCGAAAGCGGCAAGGAGTTCTGTGCCACAGGACTCCTCGCTGCTTTTGCAGATTCAGACTAACGCGGCTACTCCTCTGATAAATGTCTGGTATTTTCTAAATCAGATGGAATGCAGATTGTGATGTCATGTCAGGCGTGTCTGGTATTTTGGTGAAACCATCTGGCAACCCTAGCTCTGCTCCTTGCTTGGCCGGGGTGGCGCCCTGCCTCTGTGGCAGGCCCTGACGTCACAGGGAGCGTGTTCCCCAGGAAATCCGGGCAGTGCAGCGGCTTCCGGTCCGCGCCACCCGGCCCCAAGGGAGAGGCGGCGGGAGGCGGCAGCGAGGTCAGAGCGTGACGCTGCCCCGCCCGGATCTCAGCCCTTGGGCGCCCCAGTGTGCACCCCGCCCGGCCGGGCCGCTCCCCTGTAGCTCCGCCCCCAGCACTGCGCCCGCTGCCTCGTGGCCCGGCTCGGTGCGAAGCTGCCACTGCCGGCTACGAACAGCAGCGCACTGCTAGTGACGTCATTGCCCTGGCGCGGTGCATGCAAATGATGGAACGCGGGGCACGTTCTATCGGCTCCCCGGCGAGTGACACGTGGGTTTGTGGGGCACACAGACGGGTCCCAGGCTCCGTCATTAATGGCAGGGGCGTGGCCTGGTCTGGGGGCGGGGCCACTGACCGGCAGGAACTCAGCTGGGACACAGAAGTGAGCGGCAGAAAACTCCTCGGGGTCTCCGGAAAATCCTCGCGCGGCCCCTCTGGGCTTGTGAACGGGACGCAGCAGAGGCAGCCGCCCCCCCCACCCGCCTCACGCTCCCCGCTGCACTTTCGAAGGCAACAGCAGCATCAGCCTGTCCCGCTGCCAGTCCCCACACAAGCCGGCTGGGAAATTTGGTGTTGGGGGGAGCAGACTGCATGGGGGGGAGAGGAGTTTGGTGGTGGTGGGGGATCAGACTGCATGGGGCGGGGAGGAGTTTGGGGGGTAGGGGATCAGACTGCACGGGGGGGAGGAGTTTGGGGGGGATCAGACTGCACGGGGGGAGTTTTGTGGGGGGTAGGAGATCAGACTGCACGGGGCGAGGAGTTTGGGGGGGATCAGACTGCACGGGGGGAGGAGTTTTGTGGGGGGTAGGAGATCAGACTGCACGGGGCGAGGAGTTTGGGGGGGATCAGACTGCACGGGGGGAGGAGTTTGGGGGGGGAGCAGACTGCACGGGGCGGAGAGGAGTTTGGGGGGGAGCAGACTGCACGGGGCGGAGAGGAGTTTGGTGGGGGGGATCAGACTGCACGGGGCGGGGAGGAGTTTGGTGGGAATCAGACTGCACGGGGTGGGGAGGAGTTGGGGGGAGCAGACTGCACGGGGTGGGGAGCAGTTTGGGGGGGATCAGACTGCACGGGGTGGGGAGCAGTTTGGGGGGGATCAGACTGCACGGGGGGGAGGAGTTTGGAGGGGGATCAGACTGCACGGGGCAGAGAGGAGTTTGGTGGTGAGGGGGAGCAGACTGCACGGGGCGGGGAGGAGTTGGGGGGAGCAGACTGCACGGGGCGGAGAGCACTTTGGTGGGGGGGAGCGGACTGCACGGGGGGGAGGAGCTTGGGGGGAATCGGACTGCACGGGGCGGGGAGGACTTTGGGAGGGGATCGGACTGCACGGGGCGGAGAGGAGGTTGGGGGGGATCGGACTGCACGCGGCGGAGAGAAATTTTGGGGGTGATCAGTCTGCAGGGGGCGGGGAGGAGTTTGGGGAGGGGAGCAGACTGCACGGGGCGGGGAGGAGTTTGGAGGGAGCAGACTGCACGGGGCGGAGAGGAATTTGGGGGCGGTTCAGACTGCACGGGGCGGAGAGGAATTTGGGGGGGTTCACACTGCATTGGGCGGGGAGGAGTTTGGTGGGGGGGAGGAGACTGCACGGGGCGGGGAGGAGTTTGGTGGGGGGGAGCAGACTGCACGGGGCGGGGAGGAGTTTGGGGGGTTCAGACTGCACGGGGCGGGGAGGAGTTTGGGGGGTTCAGACTGCACGGGGCGGGGAGGAGTTTGGGGAGGAGGGGTTGCCGCGGAGTCTCCTCTCCCGAGTGGGGGCGGGGCATCAGCTAAGGACGCTGCCGTCTCTGAGGCAGGAGCCCCGCCCAACAATGGGGAGGGGCGGGATGAGGGGGAGTAGGGAAAGTAGCCGCAGTCGCTTGTGGGAAACTGAGTGCCCCTGTCCGCAGCTCCCATCGGCCATTGCAGGGCCAGGGCAGGCCCGGCGCTGTTCGGTTGGGCGGGTGCAGCGGAAGTGACATCACAACGGGGCATTGACCAGGGAGCGACGCGGTTGGTCCCGCGCTCGTGTCACTCCAAGTGTTAGCGACGCATCCTGGGACTTGTAGTTCTCAGAGTGCGGCCTCCCGGGGCACGTCGCAGCACGCCCCGCCCCTATCATAGCCCCGCCCCCCGGCATAGCCCCGTCCAGCGTGTTCGTAGTTCGGAATGGGGCATTTCTACCCTAAGAACAATCTTTTTTATTTGGAAATAACGGCCCTTAGCAGAGCAACAGTGCCGCTCGGTGGTCATTGCGGGTAATGCACGTGTAATTCCGAAGCGCCTCCACAGTGCCGCTCGGTGGTCATTGCGGGTAATGCACGTGTAATTCCGTAGCGCCTCCACAGTGCCGCTCGGTGGTCATTGCGGGTAATGCACGTGTAATTCCGTAGCGCCTCCACAGTGCCGCTCGGTGGTCATTGCGGGTAATGCACGTGTAATTCCGTAGCGCCTCCACAGTGCCGCTCGGTGGTCATTGCCGGTAATGCACGTGTAATTCCGAAGCGCCTCCACAGTGCCGCTCGGTGGTCATTGCGGGTAATGCACGTGTAATTCCGTAGCGCCTCCACAGTGCCGCTCGGTGGTCATTGCGGGTAATGCACGTGTAATTCCGTAGCGCCTCCACAGTGCCGCTCGGTGGTCATTGCGGGTAATGCACGTGTAATTCCGTAGCGCCTCCACAGTGCCGCTCGGTGGTCATTGCGGGTAATGCACGTGTAATTCCGTAGCGCCTCCACAGTGCCGCTCGGTGGTCATTGCCGGTAATGCACGTGTAATTCCATCGCCCCCAGCTGCTGTCCCTGCTCCGCACGCCACGTGGCCCCAGTCTTGCCCTTTGACAGCAGGCAAAGTAAGAAGCTCGTTATTTCCAGGCTCCGCGGAGCCCTCTCCCCTCCTGCCCATGGCCCCCTCATCCCGCACTCCAGGCTCCGCACAGCCCTCTCCCCTCCTGCCCCCGGCCCCCTCATCCCGCACTGCAGGCTCCGCGCAGCTCTCTCCCCTCCTGCCCATGGCCCCCTCATCCCGCACTGCAGGCTCCGCACAGCCCTCTCCCCTCCTGCCCCCGGCCCCCTCATCCCGCACTGCAGGCTCTGCGGGGGAGGAGTTTGGGGGGGATCAGACTGCACGGGGGGGAGAGGAGTTTGGGGGGGATCAGACTGCACGTGGGGAGGATCAGACTGCACGGGGCGGGGAGGAGTTTGGGGGGGGATCAGACTGCACGGGGGGGAGGATCAGACTCCACGGGGCGGAGAGGAGTTTGGGGGGCATCGGACTGCACGGGGCGGGGAGGAGTTTGGGGGGATCAGACTGCACGGGGGGGAGAGGAGTTTGGGGGGATCAGACTGCACGGAGCGGGGAGGAGTTTGGGGGGGGGATCAGACTGCACGGGGGGGAGGATCAGACTGCACGGAGCGGGGAGGAGTTTGGGGGGAGGATCAGACTGCACGGGGCAGGGAGGAGCTTTGGGGGGGATCAGACTGCACGGGGCGGACAGGAGTTTGGGGGGGGATCAGACTGCACGGGGCGGAGGGGAGTGTGGGGGGGATCAGACTCCACGGGGGGGAGAGGAGTTTGGGGGGGATCAGACTGCACGGAGCGGGGAGGAGTTTGGGGGGGGATCAGACTGCACGGGGGGGAGGATCAGACTGCACGGGGCGGGGAGGAGTTTGGGGAGGGGTTCAGACTGCACGGGGCGGAGCGCAGTTTGGGGGGGATCAGACTGCACGGGGCGGGGAGGAGTTTTGGGGGAGATCAGACTGCACGGGGCGGGGAGGAGTTTGGGGGGATCGGACTGCACAGGGCGGGGAAGAGTTTGGGGGGGATCGGACTGCACGGGGCGGGGAGGAGTTTGGGGGGGATCAGACTGCACGGGGCGGGGAGGAGTTTGGGGGAGATCAGACTGCACGGGGGGGAGGATCAGACTGCACGGGGGGGGAGGAGTTTGGGGGGGATCGGACTGCACGGGGCGGGGAGGAGTTTGGGGGGATCAGACTGCACGGGGGGGAGAGGAGTTTGGGGGGATCAGACTGCACGGAGCGGGGAGGAGTTTGGGGGGATCAGACTGCACGGGGGGGAGGATCAGACTGCACGGAGCGGGGAGGAGTTTGGGGGGAGGATCAGACTGCACGGGGCAGGGAGGAGCTTTGGGGGGGATCAGACTGCACGGGGCGGACAGGAGTTTGGGGGGGATCAGACTGCACGGAGCGGGGAGGAGTTTGGGGGGGGATCAGACTGCACGGGGGGGAGGATCAGACTGCACGGAGCGGGGAGGAGTTTGGGGGGAGGATCAGACTGCACGGGGCGGAGGGGAGTGTGGGGGGGATCAGACTGCACGGGGGGGAGAGGAGTTTGGGGGGGATCAGACTGCACGGAGCGGGGAGGAGTTTGGGGGGGATCAGACTGCACGGGGGGGAGGATCAGACTGCACGGAGCGGGGAGGAGTTTGGGGGGAGGATCAGACTGCACGGGGCGGAGGGGAGTGTGGGGGGGATCAGACTGCACGGGGGGAGAGGAGTTTGGGGGGGATCAGACTGCACGGAGCGGGGAGGAGTTTGGGGGGGATCAGACTGCACGGGGGGGAGGATCAGACTGCACGGGGCGGGGAGGAGTATGGGGAGGGGTTCAGACTGCACGGGGCGGAGCGCAGTTTGGGGGGGATCAGACTGCACGGGGCGGGGAGGAGTTTTGGGGGAGATCAGACTGCACGGGGCGGGGAGGAGTTTGGGGGGATCGGACTGCACAGGGCGGGGAAGAGTTTGGGGGGGATCGGACTGCACGGGGCGGGGAGGAGTTTGGGGGGGATCAGACTGCACGGGGGGGAGGATCAGACTGCACGGGGGGGAGGAGTTTGGGGGGGATCGGACTGCACGGAGCGGGGAGGAGTTTGGGGGGATCATACTGCACGGGGGGAGAGGAATTTGGGGGGATCGCACTGCACGGGTCGGGGAAGAGTTTGGGGGGATCGGACTGCACGGGGCGGGGAGGAGTTTGGGGGGGATCAGACTGCACGGGGGGGAGGATCAGACTGCACGGGGCGGGGGGAAGTTTGGGGGGATCAGACTGCACGGGGGGGAGTAGTTTGAGGGGGGATCAGACTGCACGGGGCGGGGAGGAGTTTGGGGGGATCAGACTGCACGGGGCGGGGAGGAGTTTGGGGGGGAAGGGTTGCCGCGGAGTCTCCTCTCCCGAGTGGGGGTGGGGCATCAGCTGCGAACGCTGCCGTCTCTGAGGCAGGAGCCCCGCCCAGCAATGGGGAGGGGCCGGATGAGGGGGAGTAGGGAAAGTAGCCGCAGTGGCTTGTGGGAAACTGAGTGCCCCTGTCCGCAGCTCCCATCGGCCATTGCAGGGCCAGGGCAGGCCCGGCGCTGTTCGGTTGGGCGGGTGCAGCGGAAGTGACATCACAACGGGGCATTGACCAGGGAGCGACGCGGTTGGTCCCGCGCTCGTGTCACTCCAAGTGTTAGCGACGCATCCTGGGACTTGTAGTTCTCATAGTGCGGCCTCCCGGGGCACGTCGCAGCGCGCCCCGCCCCTATCATAGCCCCGCCCCCCGGCATAGCCCCGCCCAGCGTGTTCTTAGTTCGGAATGGGGCATTTCTACCCTAAGAACAATCTTTTTTATTTGGAAATAACGGCCCTTAGCAGAGCAACAGTGCCGCTCGGTAGTCACCGGCGGTAATGCACGTGTAATTCCGTAGCGCCCCCACAGTGCCGCTCGGTGGTCATTGCGGGTAATGCACGTGTAATTCCGAAGCGCCTCCACAGTGCCGCTCGGTGGTCATTGCGGGTAATGCACGTGTAATTCCGTAGCGCCCCCACAGTGCCGCTCGGTAGTCACCGGCGGTAATGCACGTGTAATTCCGTAGCGCCCCCACAGTGCCGCTCGGTGGTCATTGCGGGTAATGCACGTGTGATTCCGAAGCGCCTCCACAGTGCCGCTCGGTGGTCATTGCGGGTAATGCACGTGTAATTCCGTAGCGCCCCCACAGTGCCGCTCGGTGGTCATTGCGGGTAATGCACGTGTAATTCCATCGCCCCCAGCTGCTGTCCCTGCTCCGCACGCCACGTGGCCCCAGTCTTGCCCTTTGACAGCAGGCAAAGTAAGAAGCTCGTTATTTCCAGGCTCCGCGCAGCCCTCTCCCCTCCTGCCCGCGGCCCCCTCATCCCACACACCAGGCTCCGCGCAGCCCTCTCCCCTCCTGCCCCCGGCCCCCTCATCCCGCACACGAGGCTCCGCGCAGCCCTCTCCCCTCCTGCCCCCGGCCCCCTCATCCCACACACCAGGCTCCGCGCCAGGATCCCACACACAAACTTCTCCTCCTTAGACTTTTAGTTGTGGGGAACAAATTCTGGGGAGTCACTTCCACTTGGGGAATCATGTTTCATACTTGACTATGTTATCCCTACACTAAGGCTGGCCGAGAGACTGTCCCGGACTGATCGTAACAGACTGTTCTGTCCGCGAATGGGCTGAGAGTAAAGGGCGTGTTCGGAATCTGTGGCGCCCAATCTGAGGCTGTCCGAGGTGACTCTTAAGGGACTGCTCCGTGCGCCAATGGGCGGTGACTAAAGGCGTGTTCTGGGGCTGCTGGCGGCCAATAGGTTGTCCGGGGTGGATTATAACAGACTCTTCTGTCCGCGAATGGGCTGTGACTAAGGGGCGTGTTCTGAATCAGAGGCACCCAATAGGCTGACCCGGCTGCATCTTAACGGACAGCTCTGTCTGCGAATGCGGTGTGACTAGGGGGAATGACCTGCCACTGCTCTCGACCAATAGGCTGTCCGGGGTGGATCTTAATGGGCTGCTCTGTCCTCGAATTGTCTGTGACTTAGGGGTGGTTCCTGGCTGTGTGCCAGCCAATGGGCTTTCGGAAGACAGCCTTGGCGGAGGATAGTGTCGCCCAATGGGCTGTCAGCAAAGGGGATCCTGCCTCTGGTTCGGCCAATGGGCTGTCGCAGGGGGGCGTTGTCTGACTGGGCGGCCGGCGCCGCCATGACAGGAAGGTCCGAGGAGCGCGCGGGGGCGCGAGCGAATCCTGGGTCCGAGTGCGAAGCTGCCCCGCCCCCAGCCCGCCCCTTGTTGGTGTCTGGCCCGGGGGAGGAGGGGGCGCGAGGGAAGGTGGGGGAGCGGGCTGGGGGTGGGGTGTCTGGCCTGGGGGAGAAGGGGGCGCGAGGGAAGGTGGGGGAGCGGGCTGGGGGTGGGGTGTCTGGACAGGGGTGAGGTGTAGGAGCAGGCTGGGTGTGAGGGGCCGGGGGGGGTGCTCGGCACTGGGGGGGCAGGAGGGGGTGAGGGGCCGGGGGGGTGCTCGGCACTGGGGGGGCAGGAGGGGGTGAGGGGCCGGGGGGGTGCTCGGCACTGGGGGGGCAGGCGGGGGTGAGGGGCCGGGGGGTGCTCGGCACTGGGGGGGCAGGAGGGGGTGAGGGGCCGGGGGGGTGCTCGGCACTGGGGGGGCAGGAGGGAGGGGGAGGGGCCGGGGGGGGCCTTGGCACTGGGGGGGGCAGGAGGGGACAGGGCGCGGGAGAGCGCAGGCGCGGGCGGCGCTGGCTGGGCGGGAAACTCCCGGGACGCTCGCGCCCACGAGGCGGGCGGGAAAACGCTGCGGGGGGCGCTGAGGGGCGGAGCCTGGGGGGCGGGGCGGGAGCTGGCAGTGACGTGGAGCCCCCCCCCCCCCCCGGCGCTGCTGCCTCCCCGGGGAGCAGCGCCCCTGTGACCCCCCCCAGGTGGTGCCGGGCGCGGGAGCTGACCCGGGCTCCAGTCACGTGGGTGTCTCGGGGAGGGGGGGCTGCGGGCCACCGGGGCCCGGGAGTGTCACGTGCCCCTTCCCCCCGCCGGGGAGCCGCGCGCCCTCGAGGGGTGGTTCCCGCGGGCGGGGCACGCACAGAACGTGTCCCGCACGCGGGGGGGCGGGGCGGCCTGAGCCCTGCTCCCCGCGCTGCTCGCTGTCTGGGGGCGGGGCCGGGTGCCCGCTGAATCCCCCCTGTGCCCGGGGGGGGGGCAGTTCGGCGGGGGGCGCTGTGGGGGGGGATGCTCTGGCCCTGGCTGCCCGCAGTGCCGCCCAGTGCCCGGCTGTGCCTCCTGCAGAGGCCGAGAGCGTCCTGGGTGGGGGCGTGTGGGGAGAGGGGGGGAGTGGCTGAGAATTGGGGGGCAAACAGGTGACAGACAAACCAACCGACAGAAAAGCCTCCCTGCCTGGCCCCCAGCTGAGCGGAGAAACGTCCCCCTGGCGCCAGAGCACTGCAGGGCCCAGCCTAGTCGCTTTGTGCGCTCCAGCCCCACGGCGTGGGGAGGGGGCGACGGTGGAGGAGCCCCAAGCACCCAGGCCTTAGGTTCCCCACCCGCCTTCTAAGCACTGAGCATTTTAGGCCTGGCTGGACTAGAGAAGGGGGCACCAGGGGAGTTGCCGCTGAAGGCGCGCGGCCGCGCACAAACACCCCTCTGCCGCCCACCTCCCTTGCGGAGCCTTGCAGCGGCACTCGCCTTCCTGCTGGCCGGGGAATGGCGCGGTTGTTTTCCTGATCTGGTGGAGGGCGGCTGCCCCGTTGTGTCCCTGCTGGGGCAGCCTCGCCCCACCTCCAGCTGCGATTGGGGCTTCTGTTTGTTTCTGTTCATACAGTTTGCTGCAGTTTTCCATCCCCGAGGACCTGCGTGAAGCTGGTCCGACCAGAGATACGGGGATCGATTTTTAAGAGTAAGAGGTTTTGTTTTTAAAGCAGGGGTGAGGAACCTAATACCCCAGCTCACGTGAGTGTGGCCCTCGAGACTCAAGGTTCCCACACTAACGCTCTAGCTCCCCTCCAGATTGGTGATAGAAATGTAGCCGTGTTAGCCTGGGGTAGTTGAAGCAAAATGCAGGACAATGTAGCACTTTAAAGACTAACAAGATGGTTTATTAGATGATGAGCTTTCGTGGGCCAGACCCACTTCCTCAGATCAAATAGTGGAAGAAAGTAGTCACAACCGTATATACCAAAGGATACAATTAAAAAAAAGAACAAATATGAAAAGGACAAATCACATTGCAGAACAGGAGGGGGATGCGGTGGGGGGGAGGGGGAAGGAAGGTAAGTGTCTGTGAATTGATGATATTAGAGGTAGGGAGAGTGGGATGTTTGTGAGTTAATGGTATTAGAGGTGATAATTGGGGAAACTATCTTGGTAATGGGTGAGATAACAAACATTTGAACTAAGTCCTTGTTGGAAAGTGTCGAATTTTAACATGAATGACAGTTCAGAGGATTCCCTTTCAAGTGCAGATGTAAAAGGTCTTTGTAGCAGAATGCAGGTGGTCAAGTCATTGAGAGAGCGTCCTTTCTGGTTAAAATGGCAAGAAACTGTTTTCTCTTTGTGATCTTGTCTGATATCTGTTTTGTGGGCATTAATCCTTTGGCGAAGTGTCTGAGATGTTTGTCCAATGTACATAGCAGACGGACACTTTCGGCACACGATAGCATAGATTATATTTCTGGATGCGCAGGAATATGTGTTCTTGATCTTATAACTCACTTGGTTGGGTCCAATAATGGTATCAGCAGAATGAATATGTGGACAAAGCTGGCAACGGGGTTTGTTGCAAGGGAAGGTACCAGGGTTGGTATTAGTGTGGTATGTCCTGTGGTGGTTGGTAAGAATGATCTTGAGGTTAGGTGGTTGTCTATAGGAGACTATGGGTCTGTCTCCCAGAGCCTCTTTGAGTATGGTATCCTGTTCCAATATAGGCTGTAGTTTATTGATAATGTGTTGGACAGGTTTAAGTTGGGGGTTGTAGGTGATGACAAGTGGTGTTCTATTGTTGGTTTTCTTGGGTCTGTCTTGAAGTAGATGGTTTCTAGGTATTCGTCTGGCTCTTTCAATTTGCTTTTTTATTTCTCTGGGTGGCCAGATTGGAGCAGACAAATTCTGCTAGCCTGCCCCGCCCCGCCCCCCGCCCCCCCCTCCTCACAAGGGAAGCCTTGTGTGCGAGGGGAATGTGGGAAGCCTCTTCCTCCTTCTCAGTTGGGGCATGTGTTAATGCGGATGGTGGGGTTTGGGATTTTTTTTTCTTCACACTTGTGTGTAGGGTTGCCAGGTGTCTAGCACTGAGCCAGACAGCCCGGTAGTTGCACTTTTTGTCCGGTAAATAAATTTAGAAAATACCGGACATACAAAATGTCCAGTATTTTCTGCTTTTCCTCTGTGCCCAGCAGAAATAAGCCGGGGCGGGGAGATTGGCTGACTAATTAAAGGGGTCACAACTGGATTTTGCTCAACAAAAATGTTCCTGGTGGGGTTTTTTTGTTTGGTTGGCTTCTTTCCCTCAACAAAAATTTTCCTGGCGCCTTTTTTTTTTTTTTTTTTTTGCTGAAACCATCTGGCAACCCTACTAGTGTGTGCCTTCCGCCCCCCCCAATAAGGTTCCCCACCCCGTCTGAAAGCGAGAGTTGGGAGAACAGGTTACCTTGCGTTCCTGTGTCCTTATAAGGAAGTTGAAGGCTACTATAAAATCCCCCCTCATGGTCTCCTCTTCAGACTAAAGAAACCTAAATCCCTCAGCCTCTTCATAGAGCAATTGCTCCAGCCCCCTAATCGTTTTGGTTGTCCTCTGCTGGACCCTCTCCAATGTGTCCACATCCCTTCTGTAGTGGGGGGCCCAGAACTGGACACAGTACTCCAGATGTGGCCCCACCAAAGCCGAATAAAGGGGAATAATGACATCTCTGGATCTACTGGCAATGCTCCTCTTAATGCAACCTAATATGCCATTAGCCTTCTTGGCTACAAGGGCACACTGTTGACTCATCTCCAGCTTCTCATCCACTGTAACCCCCAGGTCCTGTCTGCAGAACTACTACTTAACTGGTTGGTCCCCAGCTTGTAACTATGCTTGGGATTCTTCCATCCCAAGTGCAGGACTGTACACTTGTCCTTGTTGAACCTCATCAGATTTCTTGTGGCCCAATCCTCCAATTTGTCTAAGTCATTCTGGACCCTATCTCCGCCCTTAGGCATCTTTTAGCCTTTTTGTTCTATTATTGTTTTTCTATTTGGTACTAGAAAATCAAACTTTCCTCCTGCTTGGGCCTCAAGTTTCACTCCAGCAGCCCTTCCACAAGTAGAATCGTCTGCAAAATAAAATGTCAGGGCTACCGTCATTAAGGTGCTTGTCCCTGTAAGGACATGTGACTGAACTGGTTGTTCAGAAGGTTTCTGGTGAATTGGTTTATGCACAGGTATGCCTCCCGTTCTTCTTTAACCACCGCAGTCTCTTGTTTTTGTCCGGAAGCAAATTCTCTGCCAAGCCACCTTTTTTCCCTTTCATGTAATTGTCTGCTCTTTCGTTCGGTGTGGTAGACTTGTTCTAGTGTGGCATTAGACAACCGAGCCACAGAAAAGTCTGCCTTGGTACCACTGAGTACCGGCCCAGACCAAAGTAGCTTTCAGACACCTTAAGAGAGTCTTGATTTGCAATTCTCCCCTTTCTTCTCCTTGGATTTTCAACTAGGAAAGTGTGCTAATCATCTGCTTTTGCGGAAAAACTTGCCAGCTGTCTACACTGGCCGCTTGAATTTCCGCAAAAGCACTGACGATCTCATGTAAGATTGTCAGTGCTTCTGCGGGAATACTATGCTGCTCCCGTTCGGGCAAAAGTCTTTTTCCGAAAGACTTCTGCGCAAAAGGGCCAGTGTAGACAGCAGAGAGTTCTTTTCCGCAAAAAAGCCCCGATGGCGAAAATGGCGATTGGGGCTTTTTTGCAGAAAAGCGCGTCTAGATTGGCCACGGACGCTTTTCCGTAAAAAGTTTACATACCCAGTATCTTGTGAAGAACTTGTCACCTCAGCACAGGGTCCCGGGGCGGGCTTTACCATAAGGGACCCGGAGAGATCATCTAGGCCAGCTGGAGGGGGCAGGGCAGGGGAGGGGAGAGGAGGGGAGAGGAGAGGAGAGGAGAGGAGAGGAGGTTGGCCACTGAAAATGTTGCAGTATTAATTTTCCTTTTATTTGACTTCATATCAAACAAATATTTACAGTTTAAATGACCTTGTTAATTCTCCCTTGTGTTAGTACTCTTTCTTCCAGAACGTTTTAAAAACACAGACGAGACATGTCTTCGCCTGGGTGGCAGGCATCCGAAGAAGGGCACGTGACCTCGATCTTGGAGCACGAGACAAAACTCACTCCGCTCCTGGAGGGGAAATGTTAGAGGCAACACTGGGCTCCAGTGAGCAGCAGCCAGGTGACGCACGTGTCTGTCCTTTCCACACATCTAGGGTGGCCTAGCTCCTAACCGTTCTCTGTCTCTTTTTCGGTCCCTGTAGACTTGGAGGAGATGAGAGGCTGGCCATGTGGTGGCAGAGACCGAAAGGAGCCACCCTCCCGAGACCCTGCCGGCAGATGGAAACCAGACAGCGATCTATGGAAGAAGAGCAAATAGCAATTGGCTCAAGGTAAGTATCGAGGGAGGGCCGCACAGACGTTTGCGAGCGTGGTACGGGTCCCTGAGAAAAGGCCCTCTGGCTCGTGGTGGAAGAACTTGAAAATACGAAGTACAAAAGTCACAGTGTTGTACTTAAAAGAAGTACTCGGGATCTTTTTCAGAGGGATAAGGCAACACGCCACATTTATTGATCACACACACACACATTAATTTATATATATATATATATATTTACCACATGCATATGATAAGTATTGATTATTCTGTGTCACTCACTCTCACACACACACACACACACACACACGTGCACAAGCACACTCCGTCTTGCTGTTGTTACCAACTTGTTGCTCCCCTTAACTTCACTGGCCAGGTGAGTTAGATGGGGGAGGGGTGGAGCCGGGCTTCTGCTGATCCGGATCGATGCTCCGATGGTGACAAGATGAGACCCGGAGTCCTCTGCAAGACAACTCACTTTTATAGCAGCTTCCCTCTTATGCAAATATATCCCAGATTCAAAATCTGGGTCTGTGTCCTTTGGTCCCTTTGTGGGTGCTGTCTGTTAAGAGAGGGTGTTTTCCAAAGAAGGTGCTTGCTTCTAATCCCCAAGGCCTTCAATATGTCTGCTCTTCTTTCTTGAGCCCTCTTGACACCTTGGGTCTGGCTTCTACCCCCTTTTCAACTGGTGTAGCTCTCTGGAGGTGCTTGGCTCCCAAGTGTTACTCATTCACACCTCGTTCATTCAACTGGGCAATTGATTACAGAGTGGGGGGAGAGAGTGGGGGAAAGATCTTATTCTACTCCTAGCAAATGACATTTTTACCTCTTTAACTATATACTCTGTATTAGAACCCTATGTAGAAAACTAAGTTACAAGGTTATATGGATTCAAGTTCTAATACAAAGTGACAAGGTCATATGGATTAATACAAAGTTACAAGGTTATATGGAGAGGCACAGTGTCAAGTCATATGAAGTACATAGGTTTATCTACAACAGAAACTGAACACCGATTTTTGTATTTTTAAAAATGTCATTAATTCCCCCCCCCCCACCCGCCACCCTCCCCGAATCTCCTGGCTGGCGATACTTAACGTGTCTAGGATCATACGGAAAACTAAGTGAGTAGGCTGCCAATTGACCTAGCGTCACGCATGCCGAGAGTTGGCAAAACTGGGATTGAAATAAAGACTTGGTCTCCCAGCAGCACCGAGGAGCCCCAGCCATGGATTAGGGCCTCGTGGGAATAGTTGTCTCCTAATTGATCTAATCTTTGGCTTTTGAGTTTGATATTATTGGTGAGTCCTTCTAGGCGACTGTTACTCGGCGTGCATGCGTGCGCACGTAAGTATGAGTGCAAGTGTGTGCGTCCGCAAGTGTCCATTTGCGTGTGTGTGCACGTGCCTGCGTGCGGGCAGATTGAGCAGATGCGTGTGTGGGCATCTGAGCGAGGGCACGAGTGGGCGCCCAGGCGTGTTAATCTGTTAATTCGCGTTTGTGAGTGTGTACACGCATCCCTGCGTGTGAGCATTTGGCAGGGTGAGTGGCTGTTGCACGGGCGTGTGCGTCTGACGTGTGCCAGTCAGACGGTGCCCTGGCAGCAGTAGCTCCTGGAAAGCGACACCCCTCCCCTCCCATCTGGAGCATGCAACTGGGATGAGAGGGGCAGGGAAGAGTAGCACTGCTGCAGCGCGTTTCAGCACGAGGCCCTAACTGCCGCGCGGTAGCTGCTCCTTTTGTATCCGACGTGGGGCAACAAGGAGCGGCCTCGCATCATGCCGGCGCCACGTGCGTTCAGTCCCACGGACCGGAAGTGACGTTTGCTCGGTCCACAGCCTGACAGCAACCGACTGGGAACCGTGACCGGAAGGTGCCCAGGTACGAGCGCTCAGCTGGTGCCAGGTCAGCGGGTGGTAGGCAGGAGACACGGGGCCAGGCGGGACGGGTTCAGACACGGGGTGCCTGGCTGGGACAGCGACTGGGGTTGGAGGTTTCCTGCGGCGGTGCAGCCAGCGTAGGCCACCAGCTCCCGTGGTACGTGGGGCAGAGGAAGGACAGCAGAGCGGAGGCTGGAACCGCTCCGACAAGGCACCACTCTGCTTATGGTTGCCAGGTGTCCGGTTTTGAACTGGACGGTCCAGGCTTTCAGCTTTTTCTTCGGGGAAACAAATTGAGAAAATATAAATGTCCGCGAAAGCGGCAAGGAGTTCTGTGCCACAGGACTCCTCGCTGCTTTTGCAGATTCAGACTAACGCGGCTACTCCTCTGATAAATGTCTGGTATTTTCTAAATCAGATGGAATGCAGATTGTGATGTCATGTCAGGCGTGTCTGGTATTTTGGTGAAACCATCTGGCAACCCTAGCTCTGCTCCTTGCTTGGCCGGGGTGGCGCCCTGCCTCTGTGGCAGGCCCTGACGTCACAGGGAGCGTGTTCCCCAGGAAATCCGGGCAGTGCAGCGGCTTCCGGTCCGCGCCACCCGGCCCCAAGGGAGAGGCGGCGGGAGGCGGCAGCGAGGTCAGAGCGTGACGCTGCCCCGCCCGGATCTCAGCCCTTGGGCGCCCCAGTGTGCACCCCGCCCGGCCGGGCCGCTCCCCTGTAGCTCCGCCCCCAGCACTGCGCCCGCTGCCTCGTGGCCCGGCTCGGTGCGAAGCTGCCACTGCCGGCTACGAACAGCAGCGCACTGCTAGTGACGTCATTGCCCTGGCGCGGTGCATGCAAATGATGGAACGCGGGGCACGTTCTATCGGCTCCCCGGCGAGTGACACGTGGGTTTGTGGGGCACACAGACGGGTCCCAGGCTCCGTCATTAATGGCAGGGGCGTGGCCTGGTCTGGGGGCGGGGCCACTGACCGGCAGGAACTCAGCTGGGACACAGAAGTGAGCGGCAGAAAACTCCTCGGGGTCTCCGGAAAATCCTCGCGCGGCCCCTCTGGGCTTGTGAACGGGACGCAGCAGAGGCAGCCGCCCCCCCCTCCCCCCCCCACCCGCCTCACGCTCCCCGCTGCACTTTCGAAGGCAACAGCAGCATCAGCCTGTCCCGCTGCCAGTCCCCACACAAGCCGGCTGGGAAATTTGGTGTTGGGGGGAGCAGACTGCATGGGGGGGAGAGGAGTTTGGTGGTGGTGGGGGATCAGACTGCATGGGGCGGGGAGGAGTTTGGGGGGTAGGGGATCAGACTGCACGGGGGGGAGGAGTTTGGGGGGGATCAGACTGCACGGGGGGAGGAGTTTTGTGGGGGGTAGGAGATCAGACTGCACGGGGCGAGGAGTTTGGGGGGATCAGACTGCACGGGGGGAGGAGTTTGGGGGGGGAGCAGACTGCACGGGGCGGAGAGGAGTTTGGGGGGGAGCAGACTGCACGGGGCGGAGAGGAGTTTGGTGGGGGGGATCAGACTGCACGGGGCGGGGAGGAGTTTGGTGGGAATCAGACTGCACGGGGTGGGGAGGAGTTGGGGGGAGCAGACTGCACGGGGTGGGGAGCAGTTTGGGGGGGATCAGACTGCACGGGGTGGGGAGCAGTTTGGGGGGGATCAGACTGCACGGGGGGGAGGAGTTTGGAGGGGGATCAGACTGCACGGGGCAGAGAGGAGTTTGGTGGTGAGGGGGAGCAGACTGCACGGGGCGGGGAGGAGTTGGGGGGAGCAGACTGCACGGGGCGGAGAGCACTTTGGTGGGGGGGAGCGGACTGCACGGGGGGGAGGAGCTTGGGGGGGATCGGACTGCACGGGGCGGAGAGGAGGTTGGGGGGGATCGGACTGCACGCGGCGGAGAGAAATTTTGGGGGTGATCAGTCTGCAGGGGGCGGGGAGGAGTTTGGGGAGGGGAGCAGACTGCACGGGGCGGGGAGGAGTTTGGAGGGAGCAGACTGCAAGGGGCGGAGAGGAATTTGGGGGCGGTTCAGACTGCACGGGGCGGAGAGGAATTTGGGGGGGTTCACACTGCATTGGGCGGGGAGGAGTTTGGTGGGGGGGAGGAGACTGCACGGGGCGGGGAGGAGTTTGGTGGGGGGGAGCAGACTGCACGGGGCGGGGAGGAGTTTGGGGGGTTCAGACTGCACGGGGCGGGGAGGAGTTTGGGGGGGAGGGGTTGCCGCGGAGTCTCCTCTCCCGAGTGGGGGCGGGGCATCAGCTAAGGACGCTGCCGTCTCTGAGGCAGGAGCCCCGCCCAACAATGGGGAGGGGCGGGATGAGGGGGAGTAGGGAAAGTAGCCGCAGTGGCTTGTGGGAAACTGAGTGCCCCTGTCCGCAGCTCCCATCGGCCATTGCAGGGCCAGGGCAGGCCCGGCGCTGTTCGGTTGGGCGGGTGCAGCGGAAGTGACATCACAACGGGGCATTGACCAGGGAGCGACGCGGTTGGTCCCGCGCTCGTGTCACTCCAAGTGTTAGCGACGCATCCTGGGACTTGTAGTTCTCAGAGTGCGGCCTCCCGGGGCACGTCGCAGCACGCCCCGCCCCTATCATAGCCCCGCCCCCCGGCATAGCCCCGTCCAGCGTGTTCGTAGTTCGGAATGGGGCATTTCTACCCTAAGAACAATCTTTTTTATTTGGAAATAACGGCCCTTAGCAGAGCAACAGTGCCGCTCGGTGGTCATTGCCGGTAATGCACGTGTAATTCCGAAGCGCCTCCACAGTGCCGCTCGGTGGTCATTGCGGGTAATGCACGTGTAATTCCGTAGCGCCTCCACAGTGCCGCTCGGTGGTCATTGCGGGTAATGCACGTGTAATTCCGTAGCGCCTCCACAGTGCCGCTCGGTGGTCATTGCCGGTAATGCACGTGTAATTCCGAAGCGCCTCCACAGTGCCGCTCGGTGGTCATTGCGGGTAATGCACGTGTAATTCCGTAGCGCCTCCACAGTGCCGCTCGGTGGTCATTGCGGGTAATGCACGTGTAATTCCGTAGCGCCTCCACAGTGCCGCTCGGTGGTCATTGCGGGTAATGCACGTGTAATTCCGAAGCGCCTCCACAGTGCCGCTCGGTGGTCATTGCCGGTAATGCACGTGTAATTCCATCGCCCCCAGCTGCTGTCCCTGCTCCGCACGCCACGTGGCCCCAGTCTTGCCCTTTGACAGCAGGCAAAGTAAGAAGCTCGTTATTTCCAGGCTCCGCGGAGCCCTCTCCCCTCCTGCCCATGGCCCCCTCATCCCGCACTCCAGGCTCCGCACAGCCCTCTCCCCTCCTGCCCCCGGCCCCCTCATCCCGCACTGCAGGCTCCGCGCAGCTCTCTCCCCTCCTGCCCATGGCCCCCTCATCCCGCACTGCAGGCTCCGCACAGCCCTCTCCCCTCCTGCCCCCGGCCCCCTCATCCCGCACTGCAGGCTCTGCGGGGGAGGAGTTTGGGGGGGATCAGACTGCACGGGGGGGAGAGGAGTTTGGGGGGGATCAGACTGCACGTGGGGAGGATCAGACTGCACGGGGCGGGGAGGAGTTTGGGGGGGGATCAGACTGCACGGGGGGGAGGATCAGACTCCACGGGGCGGAGAGGAGTTTGGGGGGCATCGGACTGCACGGGGCGGGGAGGAGTTTGGGGGGATCAGACTGCACGGGGGGGAGAGGAGTTTGGGGGGATCAGACTGCACGGAGCGGGGAGGAGTTTGGGGGGGGATCAGACTGCACGGGGGGGAGGATCAGACTGCACGGAGCGGGGAGGAGTTTGGGGGGAGGATCAGACTGCACGGGGCAGGGAGGAGCTTTGGGGGGGATCAGACTGCACGGGGCGGACAGGAGTTTGGGGGGGGATCAGACTGCACGGGGCGGAGGGGAGTGTGGGGGGGATCAGACTCCACGGGGGGGAGAGGAGTTTGGGGGGGATCAGACTGCACGGAGCGGGGAGGAGTTTGGGGGGGGATCAGACTGCACGGGGGGGAGGATCAGACTGCACGGGGCGGGGAGGAGTTTGGGGAGGGGTTCAGACTGCACGGGGCGGAGCGCAGTTTGGGGGGGATCAGACTGCACGGGGCGGGGAGGAGTTTTGGGGGAGATCAGACTGCACGGGGCGGGGAGGAGTTTGGGGGGATCGGACTGCACAGGGCGGGGAAGAGTTTGGGGGGGATCGGACTGCACGGGGCGGGGAGGAGTTTGGGGGGGATCAGACTGCACGGGGCGGGGAGGAGTTTGGGGGGGATCAGACTGCACGGGGGGGAGGATCAGACTGCACGGGGGGGGAGGAGTTTGGGGGGGATCGGACTGCACGGGGCGGGGAGGAGTTTGGAGGGATCAGACTGCACGGGGGGGAGAGGAGTTTGGGGGGATCAGACTGCACGGAGCGGGGAGGAGTTTGGGGGGATCAGACTGCACGGGGGGGAGGATCAGACTGCACGGAGCGGGGAGGAGTTTGGGGGGAGGATCAGACTGCACGGGGCAGGGAGGAGCTTTGGGGGGATCAGACTGCACGGGGCGGACAGGAGTTTGGGGGGGGGATCAGACTGCACGGGGCGGAGGGGAGTGTGGGGGGGATCAGACTGCACGGGGGGGAGAGGAGTTTGGGGGGGATCAGACTGCACGGAGCGGGGAGGAGTTTGGGGGGGATCAGACTGCACGGGGGGGAGGATCAGACTGCACGGGGCGGGGAGGAGTATGGGGAGGGGTTCAGACTGCACGGGGCGGAGCGCAGTTTGGGGGGGATCAGACTGCACGGGGCGGGGAGGAGTTTTGGGGGAGATCAGACTGCACGGGGCGGGGAGGAGTTTGGGGGGATCGGACTGCACAGGGCGGGGAAGAGTTTGGGGGGGATCGGACTGCACGGGGCGGGGAGGAGTTTGGGGGGGATCAGACTGCACGGGGCGGGGAGGAGTTTGGGGGGGATCAGACTGCACGGGGGGGAGGATCAGACTGCACGGGGGGAGGAGTTTGGGGGGGATCGGACTGCACGGAGCGGGGAGGAGTTTGGGGGGATCATACTGCACGGGGGGAGAGGAATTTGGGGGGATCGCACTGCACGGGGCGGGGAAGAGTTTGGGGGGATCGGACTGCACGGGGCGGGGAGGAGTTTGGGGGGGATCAGACTGCACGGGGGGGAGGATCAGACTGCACGGGGCGGGGGGAAGTTTGGGGGGATCAGACTGCACGGGGGGGAGTAGTTTGAGGGGGGATCAGACTGCACGGGGCGGGGAGGAGTTTGGGGGGATCAGACTGCACGGGGCGGGGAGGAGTTTGGGGGGGAAGGGTTGCCGCGGAGTCTCCTCTCCCGAGTGGGGGTGGGGCATCAGCTGCGAACGCTGCCGTCTCTGAGGCAGGAGCCCCGCCCAGCAATGGGGAGGGGCCGGATGAGGGGGAGTAGGGAAAGTAGCCGCAGTGGCTTGTGGGAAACTGAGTGCCCCTGTCCGCAGCTCCCATCGGCCATTGCAGGGCCAGGGCAGGCCCGGCGCTGTTCGGTTGGGCGGGTGCAGCGGAAGTGACATCACAACGGGGCATTGACCAGGGAGCGACGCGGTTGGTCCCGCGCTCGTGTCACTCCAAGTGTTAGCGACGCATCCTGGGACTTGTAGTTCTCATAGTGCGGCCTCCCGGGGCACGTCGCAGCGCGCCCCGCCCCTATCATAGCCCCGCCCCCCGGCATAGCCCCGTCCAGCGTGTTCGTAGTTCGGAATGGGGCATTTCTACCCTAAGAACAATCTTTTTTATTTGGAAATAACGGCCCTTAGCAGAGCAACAGTGCCGCTCGGTAGTCACCGGCGGTAATGCACGTGTAATTCCGAAGCGCCCCCACAGTGCCGCTCGGTGGTCATTGCGGGTAATGCACGTGTAATTCCGAAGCGCCTCCACAGTGCCGCTCGGTGGTCATTGCGGGTAATGCACGTGTAATTCCGTAGCGCCCCCACAGTGCCGCTCGGTGGTCATTGCGGGTAATGCACGTGTGATTCCGAAGCGCCTCCACAGTGCCGCTCGGTGGTCATTGCGGGTAATGCACGTGTAATTCCGTAGCGCCCCCACAGTGCCGCTCGGTGGTCATTGCGGGTAATGCACGTGTAATTCCATCGCCCCCAGCTGCTGTCCCTGCTCCGCACGCCACGTGGCCCCAGTCTTGCCCTTTGACAGCAGGCAAAGTAAGAAGCTCGTTATTTCCAGGCTCCGCGCAGCCCTCTCCCCTCCTGCCCGCGGCCCCCTCATCCCACACACCAGGCTCCGCGCAGCCCTCTCCCCTCCTGCCCCCGGCCCCCTCATCCCACACACCAGGCTCCGCGCCAGGATCCCACACACAAACTTCTCCTCCTTAGACTTTTAGTTGTGGGGAACAAATTCTGGGGAGTCACTTCCACTTGGGGAATCATGTTTCATACTTGACTATGTTATCCCTACACTAAGGCTGGCCGAGAGACTGTCCCGGACTGATCGTAACAGACTGTTCTGTCCGCGAATGGGCTGAGAGTAAAGGGCGTGTTCGGAATCTGTGGCGCCCAATCTGAGGCTGTCCGAGGTGACTCTTAAGGGACTGCTCCGTGCGCCAATGGGCGGTGACTAAAGGCGTGTTCTGGGGCTGCTGGCGGCCAATAGGTTGTCCGGGGTGGATTATAACAGACTCTTCTGTCCGCGAATGGGCTGTGACTAAGGGGCGTGTTCTGAATCAGAGGCACCCAATAGGCTGACCCGGCTGCATCTTAACGGACAGCTCTGTCTGCGAATGCGGTGTGACTAGGGGGAATGACCTGCCACTGCTCTCGACCAATAGGCTGTCCGGGGTGGATCTTAATGGGCTGCTCTGTCCTCGAATTGTCTGTGACTTAGGGGTGGTTCCTGGCTGTGTGCCAGCCAATGGGCTTTCGGAAGACAGCCTTGGCGGAGGATAGTGTCGCCCAATGGGCTGTCAGCAAAGGGGATCCTGCCTCTGGTTCGGCCAATGGGCTGTCGCAGGGGGGCGTTGTCTGACTGGGCGGCCGGCGCCGCCATGACAGGAAGGTCCGAGGAGCGCGCGGGGGCGCGAGCGAATCCTGGGTCCGAGTGCGAAGCTGCCCCGCCCCCAGCCCGCCCCTTGTTGGTGTCTGGCCCGGGGGAGGAGGGGGCGCGAGGGAAGGTGGGGGAGCGGGCTGGGGGTGGGGTGTCTGGCCTGGGGGAGAAGGGGGCGCGAGGGAAGGTGGGGGAGCGGGCTGGGGGTGGGGTGTCTGGACAGGGGTGAGGTGTAGGAGCAGGCTGGGTGTGAGGGGCCGGGGGGGGGTGCTCGGCACTGGGGGGGCAGGAGGGGGTGAGGGGCCGGGGGGGTGCTCGGCACTGGGGGGGCAGGAGGGGGTGAGGGGCCGGGGGGGTGCTCGGCACTGGGGGGGCAGGCGGGGGTGAGGGGCCGGGGGGTGCTCGGCACTGGGGGGGCAGGAGGGGGTGAGGGGCCGGGGGGGTGCTCGGCACTGGGGGGGCAGGAGGGAGGGGGAGGGGCCGGGGGGGGCCTTGGCACTGGGGGGGGCAGGAGGGGACAGGGCGCGGGAGAGCGCAGGCGCGGGCGGCGCTGGCTGGGCGGGAAACTCCCGGGACGCTCGCGCCCACGAGGCGGGCGGGAAAACGCTGCGGGGGGCGCTGAGGGGCGGAGCCTGGGGGGCGGGGCGGGAGCTGGCAGTGACGTGGAGCCCCCCCCCCCCGGCGCTGCTGCTGCCTCCCCGGGGAGCAGCGCCCCTGTGACCCCCCCCCAGGTGGTGCCGGGCGCGGGAGCTGACCCGGGCTCCAGTCACGTGGGTGTCTCGGGGAGGGGGGGCTGCGGGCCACCGGGGCCCGGGAGTGTCACGTGCCCCTTCCCCCCGCCGGGGAGCCGCGCGCCCTCGAGGGGTGGTTCCCGCGGGCGGGGCACGCACAGAACGTGTCCCGCACGCGGGGGGGCGGGGCGGCCTGAGCCCTGCTCCCCGCGCTGCTCGCTGTCTGGGGGCGGGGCCGGGTGCCCGCTGAATCCCCCCTGTGCCCGGGGGGGGGGGGGCAGTTCGGCGGGGGGCGCTGTGGGGGGGGATGCTCTGGCCCTGGCTGCCCGCAGTGCCGCCCAGTGCCCGGCTGTGCCTCCTGCAGAGGCCGAGAGCGTCCTGGGTGGGGGCGTGTGGGGAGAGGGGGGGAGTGGCTGAGAATTGGGGGGCAAACAGGTGACAGACAAACCAACCGACAGAAAAGCCTCCCTGCCTGGCCCCCAGCTGAGCGGAGAAACGTCCCCCTGGCGCCAGAGCACTGCAGGGCCCAGCCTAGTCGCTTTGTGCGCTCCAGCCCCACGGCGTGGGGAGGGGGCGACGGTGGAGGAGCCCCAAGCACCCAGGCCTTAGGTTCCCCACCCGCCTTCTAAGCCCTGAGCATTTTAGGCCTGGCTGGACTAGAGAAGGGGGCACCAGGGGAGTTGCCGCTGAAGGCGCGCGGCCGCGCACAAACACCCCTCTGCCGCCCACCTCCCTTGCGGAGCCTTGCAGCGGCACTCGCCTTCCTGCTGGCCGGGGAATGGCGCGGTTGTTTTCCTGATCTGGTGGAGGGCGGCTGCCCCGTTGTGTCCCTGCTGGGGCAGCCTCGCCCCACCTCCAGCTGCGATTGGGGCTTCTGTTTGTTTCTGTTCATACAGTTTGCTGCAGTTTTCCATCCCCGAGGACCTGCGTGAAGCTGGTCCGACCAGAGATACGGGGATCGATTTTTAAGAGTAAGAGGTTTTGTTTTTAAAGCAGGGGTGAGGAACCTAATACCCCAGCTCACGTGAGTGTGGCCCTCGAGACTCAAGGTTCCCACACTAACGCTCTAGCTCCCCTCCAGATTGGTGATAGAAATGTAGCCGTGTTAGCCTGGGGTAGTTGAAGCAAAATGCAGGACAATGTAGCACTTTAAAGACTAACAAGATGGTTTATTAGATGATGAGCTTTCGTGGGCCAGACCCACTTCCTCAGATCAAATAGTGGAAGAAAGTAGTCACAACCGTATATACCAAAGGATACAATTAAAAAAAAGAACAAATATGAAAAGGACAAATCACATTGCAGAACAGGAGGGGGATGCGGTGGGGGGGAGGGGGAAGGAAGGTAAGTGTCTGTGAATTGATGATATTAGAGGTAGGGAGAGTGGGATGTTTGTGAGTTAATGGTATTAGAGGTGATAATTGGGGAAACTATCTTGGTAATGGGTGAGATAACAAACATTTGAACTAAGTCCTTGTTGGAAAGTGTCGAATTTTAACATGAATGACAGTTCAGAGGATTCCCTTTCAAGTGCAGATGTAAAAGGTCTTTGTAGCAGAATGCAGGTGGTCAAGTCATTGAGAGAGCGTCCTTTCTGGTTAAAATGGCAAGAAACTGTTTTCTCTTTGTGATCTTGTCTGATATCTGTTTTGTGGGCATTAATCCTTTGGCGAAGTGTCTGAGATGTTTGTCCAATGTACATAGCAGACGGACACTTTCGGCACACGATAGCATAGATTATATTTCTGGATGCGCAGGAATATGTGTTCTTGATCTTATAACTCACTTGGTTGGGTCCAATAATGGTATCAGCAGAATGAATATGTGGACAAAGCTGGCAACGGGGTTTGTTGCAAGGGAAGGTACCAGGGTTGGTATTAGTGTGGTATGTCCTGTGGTGGTTGGTAAGAATGATCTTGAGGTTAGGTGGTTGTCTATAGGAGACTATGGGTCTGTCTCCCAGAGCCTCTTTGAGTATGGTATCCTGTTCCAATATAGGCTGTAGTTTATTGATAATGTGTTGGACAGGTTTAAGTTGGGGGTTGTAGGTGATGACAAGTGGTGTTCTATTGTTGGTTTTCTTGGGTCTGTCTTGAAGTAGATGGTTTCTAGGTATTCGTCTGGCTCTTTCAATTTGCTTTTTTATTTCTCTGGGTGGCCAGATTGGAGCAGACAAATTCTGCTAGCCTGCCCCGCCCCGCCCCCCGCCCCCCCCTCCTCACAAGGGAAGCCTTGTGTGCGAGGGGAATGTGGGAAGCCTCTTCCTCCTTCTCAGTTGGGGCATGTGTTAATGCGGATGGTGGGGTTTGGGATTTTTTTTTCTTCACACTTGTGTGTAGGGTTGCCAGGTGTCTAGCACTGAGCCAGACAGCCCGGTAGTTGCACTTTTTGTCCGGTAAATAAATTTAGAAAATACCGGACATACAAAATGTCCAGTATTTTCTGCTTTTCCTCTGTGCCCAGCAGAAATAAGCCGGGGCGGGGAGATTGGCTGACTAATTAAAGGGGTCACAACTGGATTTTGCTCAACAAAAATGTTCCTGGTGGGGTTTTTTTGTTTGGTTGGCTTCTTTCCCTCAACAAAAATTTTCCTGGCGCCTTTTTTTTTTTTTTTTTTTTTGCTGAAACCATCTGGCAACCCTACTAGTGTGTGCCTTCCGCCCCCCCCCAATAAGGTTCCCCACCCCGTCTGAAAGCGAGAGTTGGGAGAACAGGTTACCTTGCGTTCCTGTGTCCTTATAAGGAAGTTGAAGGCTACTATAAAATCCCCCCTCATGGTCTCCTCTTCAGACTAAAGAAACCTAAATCCCTCAGCCTCTTCATAGAGCAATTGCTCCAGCCCCCTAATCGTTTTGGTTGTCCTCTGCTGGACCCTCTCCAATGTGTCCACATCCCTTCTGTAGTGGGGGGCCCAGAACTGGACACAGTACTCCAGATGTGGCCCCACCAAAGCCGAATAAAGGGGAATAATGACATCTCTGGATCTACTGGCAATGCTCCTCTTAATGCAACCTAATATGCCATTAGCCTTCTTGGCTACAAGGGCACACTGTTGACTCATCTCCAGCTTCTCATCCACTGTAACCCCCAGGTCCTGTCTGCAGAACTACTACTTAACTGGTTGGTCCCCAGCTTGTAACTATGCTTGGGATTCTTCCATCCCAAGTGCAGGACTGTACACTTGTCCTTGTTGAACCTCATCAGATTTCTTGTGGCCCAATCCTCCAATTTGTCTAAGTCATTCTGGACCCTATCTCCGCCCTTAGGCATCTTTTAGCCTTTTTGTTCTATTATTGTTTTTCTATTTGGTACTAGAAAATCAAACTTTCCTCCTGCTTGGGCCTCAAGTTTCACTCCAGCAGCCCTTCCACAAGTAGAATCGTCTGCAAAATAAAATGTCAGGGCTACCGTCATTAAGGTGCTTGTCCCTGTAAGGACATGTGACTGAACTGGTTGTTCAGAAGGTTTCTGGTGAATTGGTTTATGCACAGGTATGCCTCCCGTTCTTCTTTAACCACCGCAGTCTCTTGTTTTTGTCCGGAAGCAAATTCTCTGCCAAGCCACCTTTTTTCCCTTTCATGTAATTGTCTGCTCTTTCGTTCGGTGTGGTAGACTTGTTCTAGTGTGGCATTAGACAACCGAGCCACAGAAAAGTCTGCCTTGGTACCACTGAGTACCGGCCCAGACCAAAGTAGCTTTCAGACACCTTAAGAGAGTCTTGATTTGCAATTCTCCCCTTTCTTCTCCTTGGATTTTCAACTAGGAAAGTGTGCTAATCATCTGCTTTTGCGGAAAAACTTGCCAGCTGTCTACACTGGCCGCTTGAATTTCCGCAAAAGCACTGACGATCTCATGTAAGATTGTCAGTGCTTCTGCGGGAATACTATGCTGCTCCCGTTCGGGCAAAAGTCTTTTTCCGAAAGACTTCTGCGCAAAAGGGCCAGTGTAGACAGCAGAGAGTTCTTTTCCGCAAAAAAGCCCCGATGGCGAAAATGGCGATTGGGGCTTTTTTGCAGAAAAGCGCGTCTAGATTGGCCACGGACGCTTTTCCGTAAAAAGTTTACATACCCAGTATCTTGTGAAGAACTTGTCACCTCAGCACAGGGTCCCGGGGCGGGCTTTACCATAAGGGACCCGGAGAGATCATCTAGGCCAGCTGGAGGGGGCAGGGCAGGGGAGGGGAGGGGAGGGGAGGGGAGAGGAGAGGAGGTTGGCCACTGAAAATGTTGCAGTATTAATTTTCCTTTTATTTGACTTCATATCAAACAAATATTTACAGTTTAAATGACCTTGTTAATTCTCCCTTGTGTTAGTACTCTTTCTTCCAGAACGTTTTAAAAACACAGACGAGACATGTCTTCGCCTGGGTGGCAGGCATCCGAAGAAGGGCACGTGACCTCGATCTTGGAGCACGAGACAAAACTCACTCCGCTCCTGGAGGGGATATGTTAGAGGCAACACTGGGCTCCAGTGAGCAGCAGCCAGGTGACGCACGTGTCTGTCCTTTCCACACATCTAGGGTGGCCTAGCTCCTAACCGTTCTCTGTCTCTTTTTCGGTCCCTGTAGACTTGGAGGAGATGAGAGGCTGGCCATGTGGTGGCAGAGACCGAAAGGAGCCACCCTCCCGAGACCCTGCCGGCAGATGGAAACCAGACAGCGATCTATGGAAGAAGAGCAAATAGCAATTGGCTCAAGGTAAGTATCGAGGGAGGGCCGCACAGACGTTTGCGAGCGTGGTACGGGTCCCTGAGAAAAGGCCCTCTGGCTCGTGGTGGAAGAACTTGAAAATACGAAGTACAAAAGTCACAGTGTTGTACTTAAAAGAAGTACTCGGGATCTTTTTCAGAGGGATAAGGCAACACGCCACATTTATTGATCACACACACACACACATTAATTTATATATATATATATATATATATATATATATATATATATATATTTACCACATGCATATGATAAGTATTGATTATTCTGTGTCACTCACTCTCACACACACACACACACACACACACACACGTGCACAAGCACACTCCGTCTTGCTGTTGTTACCAACTTGTTGCTCCCCTTAACTTCACTGGCCAGGTGAGTTAGATGGGGGAGGGGTGGAGCCGGGCTTCTGCTGATCCGGATCGATGCTCCGATGGTGACAAGATGAGACCCGGAGTCCTCTGCAAGACAACTCACTTTTATAGCAGCTTCCCTCTTATGCAAATATATCCCAGATTCAAAATCTGGGTCTGTGTCCTTTGGTCCCTTTGTGGGTGCTGTCTGTTAAGAGAGGGTGTTTTCCAAAGAAGGTGCTTGCTTCTAATCCCCAAGGCCTTCAATATGTCTGCTCTTCTTTCTTGAGCCCTCTTGACACCTTGGGTCTGGCTTCTACCCCCTTTTCAACTGGTGTAGCTCTCTGGAGGTGCTTGGCTCCCAAGTGTTACTCATTCACACCTCGTTCATTCAACTGGGCAATTGATTACAGAGTGGGGGGAGAGAGTGGGGGAAAGATCTTATTCTACTCCTAGCAAATGACATTTTTACCTCTTTAACTATATACTCTGTATTAGAACCCTATGTAGAAAACTAAGTTACAAGGTTATATGGATTCAAGTTCTAATACAAAGTGACAAGGTCATATGGATTAATACAAAGTTACAAGGTTATATGGAGAGGCACAGTGTCAAGTCATATGAAGTACATAGGTTTATCTACAACAGAAACTGAACACCGATTTTTGTATTTTTAAAAATGTCATTAATCCCCCCCCCTCCCCCGCCACCCTCCCCGAATCTCCTGGCTGGCGATACTTAACGTGTCTAGGATCATACGGAAAACTAAGTGAGTAGGCTGCCAATTGACCTAGCGTCACGCATGCCGAGAGTTGGCAAAACTGGGATTGAAATAAAGACTTGGTCTCCCAGCAGCACCGAGGAGCCCCAGCCATGGATTAGGGCCTCGTGGGAATAGTTGTCTCCTAATTGATCTAATCTTTGGCTTTTGAGTTTGATATTATTGGTGAGTCCTTCTAGGCGACTGTTACTCGGCGTGCATGCGTGCGCACGTAAGTATGAGTGCAAGTGTGTGCGTCCGCAAGTGTCCATTTGCGTGTGTGTGCACGTGCCTGCGTGCGGGCAGATTGAGCAGATGCGTGTGTGGGCATCTGAGCGAGGGCACGAGTGGGCGCCCAGGCGTGTTAATCTGTTAATTCGCGTTTGTGAGTGTGTACACGCATCCCTGCGTGTGAGCATTTGGCAGGGTGAGTGGCTGTTGCACGGGCGTGTGCGTCTGACGTGTGCCAGTCAGACGGTGCCCTGGCAGCAGTAGCTCCTGGAAAGCGACACCCCTCCCCTCCCATCTGGAGCATGCAACTGGGATGAGAGGGGCAGGGAAGAGTAGCACTGCTGCAGCGCGTTTCAGCACGAGGCCCTAACTGCCGCGCGGTAGCTGCTCCTTTTGTATCCGACGTGGGGCAACAAGGAGCGGCCTCGCATCATGCCGGCGCCACGTGCGTTCAGTCCCACGGACCGGAAGTGACGTTTGCTCGGTCCACAGCCTGACAGCAACCGACTGGGAACCGTGACCGGAAGGTGCCCAGGTACGAGCGCTCAGCTGGTGCCAGGTCAGCGGGTGGTAGGCAGGAGACACGGGGCCAGGCGGGACGGGTTCAGACACGGGGTGCCTGGCTGGGACAGCGACTGGGGTTGGAGGTTTCCTGCGGCGGTGCAGCCAGCGTAGGCCACCAGCTCCCGTGGTACGTGGGGCAGAGGAAGGACAGCAGAGCGGAGGCTGGAACCGCTCCGACAAGGCACCACTCTGCTTATGGTTGCCAGGTGTCCGGTTTTGAACTGGACGGTCCAGGCTTTCAGCTTTTTCTTCGGGGAAACAAATTGAGAAAATATAAATGTCC